>NW_027437719.1:0-155375 GCF_965140245.1 Athene noctua
CAAAAGCGATTCTCGTCCTCCGTGCTTGCTTTTTCTCAGAAAGAGCCGTGGTGTGCGTTTTCGCCGGAAAACGCGTTTTCGGCCGAAAACGTGTACGTTTGCACTTCCCGGCCACAGGGCAGCTGCTAGCCGGGAATTCTCTGCCTCGTTCTACCGCTGCCCGGAATGCTACGCAGGGCAAAAGCGATTCTCGTCCTCCGTGCTTGCTTTTTCTCAGAAAGAGCCGTGGTGTGCGTTTTCGCCGGAAAACGCGTTTTCGGCCGAAAACGTGTACGTTTGCACTTCCCGGCCACAGGGAAGCTGCTAGCCGGGAATTCTCTGCCTCGTTCTACCGCTGCCCGGAACGCTACGCAGGGCAAAAGCGATTCTCGTCCTCCGTGCTTGCTTTCTCTCAGAAAGAGCCGTGGTGTGCGTTTTCGCCGGAAAACGCGTTTTCGGCCGAAAACGTGTACGTTTGCACTTCCCGGCCACAGGGAAGCTGCTAGCCGGGAATTCTCTGCCTGGTTCTACCCGCTGCCCGGAACGCTACGCAGGGCAAAAGCGATTCTCGTCCTCCGTGCTTGCTTTTTCTCAGAAAGAGCCGTGGTGTGCGTTTTCGCCGGTAAACGCGTTTTCGGCCGAAAACGTGTACGTTTGCACTTCCCCGCCACAGGGAAGCTGCTAGACGGGAATTCTCTGCCTGGTTCTACCCGCTGCCAGGAACGCTACGCAGGGCAAAAGCGATTCTCGTCCTCCGTGCTTGCTTTTTCTCAGAAAGAGCCGTGGTGTGCGTTTTCGCCGGAAAACGCGTTTTCGGCCGAAAACGTGTACGTTTGCACTTCCCGGCCACAGGGAATCTGCTAGCCGGCAATTCGCTGCCTATTTCTACCCGCTGCTCAGAACGTTACGCAGGGCAAAAGCGATTCTCGTCTTCCGTGCTTTCTTTTTCTCAGAAAGAGCCGTGGTGTGCGTTTTCGCGGGAAAACGCGTTTTCGGCCGAAAACGTGTACGTTTGCACTTGCCGGCCACAGGGAAGCTGCTAGCCGGGAATTCTCTGCCTGGTTCTACCCGCTGCCCGGAACGCTACGCAGGGCAAAAGCGATTCTCATCCTCCGTGCTTGCTTTTTCTCAGAAAGAGCCGTGGTGTGCTTTTTCGCCGGAAAACGCGTTTCCGGCCGAAAACGTGTACGATTGCACTTCCCGGCCACAGGGAAGCTGCTAGCCGGGAATTCTCTGCCTGGTTCTACCCGCTGCCCGGAACACTACGCAGGGCAAAAGCGATTCTCGTCCTCCGTGCTTGCTTTTTCTCAGAAAGAGCCGTGGTGTGCGTTTTCGCCGGAAAACGCGTTTTCGGCCGAAAACGTGTACGTTTGCACTTCCCGGCCACAGGGAAGCTGCTAGCCGGGAATTCTCTGCCTGGTTCTACCCGCTGCCCGGAACGCTACGCAGGGCAAAAGCGATTCTCGTCCTCCGTGCTTGCTTTTTCTCAGAAAGAGCCGTGGTGTGCGTTTTCGCCGGAAAACGCGTTTTCGGCCGAAAACGTGTACGTTTGCACTTCCCGGCCACAGGGCAGCTGCTAGCCGGGAATTCTCTGCCTCGTTCTACCGCTGCCCGGAATGCTACGCAGGGCAAAAGCGATTCTCGTCCTCCGTGTTTGCTTTCTCTCAGAAAGAGCCGTGGTGTGCGTTTTCGCCGGAAAACGCGTTTTCGGCCGAAAACGTGTACGTTTGCACTTCCCGGCCACAGGGAAGCTGCTAGCCGGGAATTCTCTGCCTCGTTCTACCGCTGCCCGGAATGCTACGCAGGGCAAAAGCGAATCTCGTCCTCCGTGCTTGCTTTCTCTCAGAAAGAGCCGTGGTGTGCGTTTTCGCGGGAAAACGCGTTTTGGGCCGAAAACGTGTACGTTTGCACTTCCCGGCCACAGGGAAGCTGCTAGCCGGGAATTCTCTGCCTGGTTCTACCCGCTGCCCGGAACGCTACGCAGGGCAAAAGCGATTCTCGTCCTCCGTGCTTGCTTTTTCTCAGAAAGAGCCGTGGTGTGCATTTTCGCCGGAAAACGCGTTTTCGGCCGAAAACGTGTACGTTTGCACTTCCCGGCCACAGGGCAGCTGCTAGCCGGGAATTCTCTGCCTCGTTCTACCGCTGCCCGGAATGCTACGCAGGGCAAAAGCGATTCTCGTCCTCCGTGCTTGCTTTCTCTCAGAAAGAGCCGTGGTGTGCGTTTTCGCCGGAAAACGCGTTTTCGGCCGAAAACGTGTACGTTTGCACTTCCCGGCCACAGGGAAGCTGCTAGCCGGGAATTCTCTGCCTCGTTCTACCGCTGCCCGGAATGCTACGCAGGGCAAAAGCGAATCTCGTCCTCCGTGCTTGCTTTCTCTCAGAAAGAGCCGTGGTGTGCGTTTTCGCGGGAAAACGCGTTTTGGGCCGAAAACGTGTACGTTTGCACTTCCCCGCCACAGGGAAGCTGCTAGCCGGGAATTCTCTGCCTGGTTCTACCCGCTGCCCGGAACGCTACGCAGGGCAAAAGCGATTCTCGTCCTCCGTGCTTGCTTTTTCTCAGAAAGAGCCGTGGTGTGCGTTTTCGCCGGAAAACGCGTTTTCGGCCGAAAACGTGTACGTTTGCACTTCCCGGCCACAGGGAATCTGCTAGCCGGCAATTCGCTGCCTATTTCTACCCGCTGCTCAGAACGTTACACAGGGCAAAAGCGATTCTCGTCTTCCGTGCTTTCTTTTTCTCAGAAAGAGCCGTGGTGTGCGTTTTCGCGGGAAAACGCGTTTTCGGCCGAAAACGTGTACGTTTGCACTTCCCGGCCACAGGGAAGCTGCTAGCCGGGAATTCTCTGCCTGGTTCTACCCGCTGCCCGGAACGCTACGCAGGGCAAAAGCGATTCTCATCCTCCGTGCTTGCTTTTTCTCAGAAAGAGCCGTGGTGTGCTTTTTCGCCGGAAAACGCGTTTCCGGCCGAAAACGTGTACGATTGCACTTCCCGGCCACAGGGCAGCTGCTAGCCGGGAATTCTCTGCCTCGTTCTACCGCTGCCCGGAATGCTACGCAGGGCAAAAGCGATTCTCGTCCTCCGTGCTTGCTTTTTCTCAGAAAGAGCCGTGGTGTGCGTTTTCGCCGGAAAACGCGTTTTCGGCCGAAAACGTGTACGTTTGCACTTCCCGGCCACAGGGAAGCTGCTAGCCGGGAATTCTCTGCCTGGTTCTACCCGCTGCCCGGAACACTACGCAGGGCAAAAGCGATTCTCGTCCTCCGTGCTTGCTTTTTCTCAGAAAGAGCCGTGGTGTGCGTTTTCGCCGGAAAACGCGTTTTCGGCCGAAAACGTGTACGTTTGCACTTCCCCGCCACAGGGAAGCTGCTAGACGGGAATTCTCTGCCTGGTTCTACCCGCTGCCCGGAACGCTACGCAGGGCAAAAGCGATTCTCGTCCTCCGTGCTTGCTTTTTCTCAGAAAGAGCCATGGTGTGCTTTTTCGCCGGTAAACGCGTTTTCGGCCGAAAACGTGTACGTTTGCACTTCCCGGCCACAGGGAAGCTGCTAGCCGGCAATTCGCTGCCTATTTCTACCCACTGCTCAGAACGCTACGCAGGGCAAAAGCGATTCTCGTCCTCCGTGCTTGCTTTTTCTCAGAAAGAGCCGTGGTGTGCGTTTTCGCGGGAAAACGCGTTTTCGGCCGAAAACGTGTACGTTTGCACTTCCCGGCCACAGGGAAGCTGCTAGCCGGCAATTCGCTGCCTGGTTCTACCCGCTGCCCGGAACGCTTGGCAGGGCAAAAGCGATTCTCGTCCTCCGTGCTTGCTTTTTCTCAGAAAGAGCCGTGGTGTGCGTTTTCGCCGGAAAACGCGTTTTCGGCCTAAAACGTGTACGTTTGCACTTCCCGGCCACAGGGAAGCTGCTAGCCGGGAATTCTCTGCCTGGTTCTACCCGCTGCCCGGAACGCTACGCAGGGCAAAAGCGATTTTCGTCCTCCGTGCTTGCTTTTTCTCAGAAAGAGCCATGGTGTGCTTTTTCGCCGAAAACGCTTTTTCGGCCGAAAACGTGTACGTTTGCACTTCCCGGCCACAGGGAAGCTGCTAGCCGGGAATTCTCTGCCTGGTTCTACCCGCTGCCCGGAACGCTACGCAGGGCAAAAGCGATTCTCGTCCTCCGTGCTTGCTTTTTCTCAGAAAGAGCCGTGGTGTGCGTTTTCGCCGGAAAACGCGTTTTCGGCCGAAAACGTGTACGTTTGCACTTCCCCGCCACAGGGAAGCTGCTAGCCGGGAATTCTCTGCCTGGTTCTACCCGCTGCCCGGAACGCTACGCAGGGCAAAAGCGGTTCTCGTCCTCCGTGCTTGCTTTTTCTCAGAAAGAGCCGTGGTGTGCGTTTTCGCCGGAAAACGCGTTTTCGGCCGAAAACGTGTACGTTTGCACTTCCCGGCCACAGGGAAGCTGCTAGCCGGGAATTCTCTGCCTGGTTCTACCCGCTGCCCAGAACGCTACGCAGGGCAAAAGCGATTCTAGTCCTCCGTGCTTGCTTTTTCTCAGAAAGAGCCGTGGTGTGCGTTTTCGCCGGAAAACGCGTTTTCGGCCGAAAACGTGTACGTTTGCACTTCCCGGCCACAGGGAATCTGCTAGCCGGCAATTCGCTGCCTATTTCTACCCGCTGCTCAGAACGTTACGCAGGGCAAAAGCGATTCTCGTCTTCCGTGCTTTCTTTTTCTCAGAAAGAGCCGTGGTGTGCGTTTTCGCGGGAAAACGCGTTTTCGGCCGAAAACGTGTACGTTTGCACTTCCCGGCCACAGGGAAGCTGCTAGCCGGGAATTCTCTGCCTGGTTCTACCCGCTGCCCGGAACACTACGCAGGGCAAAAGCGATTCTCGTCCTCCGTGCTTGCTTTTTCTCAGACAGAGCCGTGGTGTGCGTTTTCGCCGGAAAACGCGTTTTCGGCCGAAAACGTGTACGTTTGCACTTCCCGGCCACAGGGAAGCTGCTAGCCGGGAATTCTCTGCCTGGTTCTACCCGCTGCCCGGAACGCTACGCAGGGCAAAAGCGATTCTCGTCCTCCGTGCTTGCTTTTTCTCAGAAAGAGCCGTGGTGTGCGTTTTCGCCGGAAAACGCGTTTTCGGCCGAAAACGTGTACGTTTGCACTTCCCGGCCACAGGGCAGCTGCTAGCCGGGAATTCTCTGCCTCGTTCTACCGCTGCCCGGAATGCTACGCAGGGCAAAAGCGATTCTCGTCCTCCGTGCTTGCTTTTTCTCAGAAAGAGCCGTGGTGTGCGTTTTCGCCGGAAAACGCGTTTTCGGCCGAAAACGTGTACGTTTGCACTTCCCGGCCACAGGGAAGCTGCTAGCCGGGAATTCTCTGCCTCGTTCTACCGCTGCCCGGAACGCTACGCAGGGCAAAAGCGATTCTCGTCCTCCGTGCTTGCTTTCTCTCAGAAAGAGCCGTGGTGTGCGTTTTCGCCGGAAAACGCGTTTTCGGCCGAAAACGTGTACGTTTGCACTTCCCGGCCACAGGGAAGCTGCTAGCCGGGAATTCTCTGCCTGGTTCTACCCGCTGCCCGGAACGCTACGCAGGGCAAAAGCGATTCTCGTCCTCCGTGCTTGCTTTTTCTCAGAAAGAGCCGTGGTGTGCGTTTTCGCCGGAAAACGCGTTTTCGGCCGAAAACGTGTACGTTTGCACTTCCCGGCCACAGGGCAGCTGCTAGCCGGGAATTCTCTGCCTCGTTCTACCGCTGCCCGGAATGCTACGCAGGGCAAAAGCGATTCTCGTCCTCCGTGCTTGCTTTTTCTCAGAAAGAGCCGTGGTGTGCGTTTTCGCCGGAAAACGCGTTTTCGGCCGAAAACGTGTACGTTTGCACTTCCCGGCCACAGGGAAGCTGCTAGCCGGGAATTCTCTGCCTGGTTCTACCCGCTGCCCGGAACGCTACGCAGGGCAAAAGCGATTCTCGTCCTCCGTGCTTGCTTTTTCTCAGAAAGAGCCGTGGTGTGCGTTTTCGCCGGAAAACGCGTTTTCGGCCGAAAACGTGTACGTTTGCACTTCCCGGCCACAGGGCAGCTGCTAGCCGGGAATTCTCTGCCTCGTTCTACCGCTGCCCGGAATGCTACGCAGGGCAAAAGCGATTCTCGTCCTCCGTGCTTGCTTTTTCTCAGAAAGAGCCGTGGTGTGCGTTTTCGCCGGAAAACGCGTTTTCGGCCGAAAACGTGTACGTTTGCACTTCCCGGCCACAGGGAAGCTGCTAGCCGGGAATTCTCTGCCTCGTTCTACCGCTGCCCGGAACGCTACGCAGGGCAAAAGCGATTCTCGTCCTCCGTGCTTGCTTTCTCTCAGAAAGAGCCGTGGTGTGCGTTTTCGCCGGAAAACGCGTTTTCGGCCGAAAACGTGTACGTTTGCACTTCCCGGCCACAGGGAAGCTGCTAGCCGGGAATTCTCTGCCTGGTTCTACCCGCTGCCCGGAACGCTACGCAGGGCAAAAGCGATTCTCGTCCTCCGTGCTTGCTTTTTCTCAGAAAGAGCCGTGGTGTGCGTTTTCGCCGGTAAACGCGTTTTCGGCCGAAAACGTGTACGTTTGCACTTCCCGGCCACAGGGAAGCTGCTAGACGGGAATTCTCTGCCTGGTTCTACCCGCTGCCAGGAACGCTACGCAGGGCAAAAGCGATTCTCGTCCTCCGTGCTTGCTTTTTCTCAGAAAGAGCCGTGGTGTGCGTTTTCGCCGGAAAACGCGTTTTCGGCCGAAAACGTGTACGTTTGCACTTCCCGGCCACAGGGAATCTGCTAGCCGGCAATTCGCTGCCTATTTCTACCCGCTGCTCAGAACGTTACGCAGGGCAAAAGCGATTCTCGTCTTCCGTGCTTTCTTTTTCTCAGAAAGAGCCGTGGTGTGCGTTTTCGCGGGAAAACGCGTTTTCGGCCGAAAACGTGTACGTTTGCACTTCCCGGCCACAGGGAAGCTGCTAGCCGGGAATTCTCTGCCTGGTTCTACCCGCTGCCCGGAACGCTACGCAGGGCAAAAGCGATTCTCATCCTCCGTGCTTGCTTTTTCTCAGAAAGAGCCGTGGTGTGCTTTTTCGCCGGAAAACGCGTTTCCGGCCGAAAACGTGTACGATTGCACTTCCCGGCCACAGGGAAGCTGCTAGCCGGGAATTCTCTGCCTGGTTCTACCCGCTGCCCGGAACACTACGCAGGGCAAAAGCGATTCTCGTCCTCCGTGCTTGCTTTTTCTCAGAAAGAGCCGTGGTGTGCGTTTTCGCCGGAAAACGCGTTTTCGGCCGAAAACGTGTACGTTTGCACTTCCCGGCCACAGGGAAGCTGCTAGCCGGGAATTCTCTGCCTGGTTCTACCCGCTACCCGGAACGCTACGCAGGGCAAAAGGGATTCTCGTCCTCCGTGCTTGCTTTTTCTCAGAAAGAGCCGTGGTGTGCGTTTTCGCCGGAAAACGCGTTTTCGGCCGAAAACGTGTACGTTTGCACTTCCCGGCCACAGGGCAGCTGCTAGCCGGGAATTCTCTGCCTCGTTCTACCGCTGCCCGGAATGCTACGCAGGGCAAAAGCGATTCTCGTCCTCCGTGCTTGCTTTCTCTCAGAAAGAGCCGTGGTGTGCGTTTTCGCCGGAAAACGCGTTTTCGGCCGAAAACGTGTACGTTTGCACTTCCCGGCCACAGGGAAGCTGCTAGCCGGGAATTCTCTGCCTCGTTCTACCGCTGCCCGGAATGCTACGCAGGGCAAAAGCGAATCTCGTCCTCCGTGCTTGCTTTCTCTCAGAAAGAGCCGTGGTGTGCGTTTTCGCGGGAAAACGCGTTTTGGGCCGAAAACGTGTACGTTTGCACTTCCCGGCCACAGGGAAGCTGCTAGCCGGGAATTCTCTGCCTGGTTCTACCCGCTGCCCGGAACGCTACGCAGGGCAAAAGCGATTCTCGTCCTCCGTGCTTGCTTTTTCTCAGAAAGAGCCGTGGTGTGCGTTTTCGCCGGAAAACGCGTTTTCGGCCGAAAACGTGTACGTTTGCACTTCCCGGCCACAGGGCAGCTGCTAGCCGGGAATTCTCTGCCTCGTTCTACCGCTGCCCGGAATGCTACGCAGGGCAAAAGCGATTCTCGTCCTCCGTGCTTGCTTTCTCTCAGAAAGAGCCGTGGTGTGCGTTTTCGCCGGAAAACGCGTTTTCGGCCGAAAACGTGTACGTTTGCACTTCCCGGCCACAGGGAAGCTGCTAGCCGGGAATTCTCTGCCTCGTTCTACCGCTGCCCGGAATGCTACGCAGGGCAAAAGCGAATCTCGTCCTCCGTGCTTGCTTTCTCTCAGAAAGAGCCGTGGTGTGCGTTTTCGCGGGAAAACGCGTTTTGGGCCGAAAACGTGTACGTTTGCACTTCCCCGCCACAGGGAAGCTGCTAGCCGGGAATTCTCTGCCTGGTTCTACCCGCTGCCCGGAACGCTACGCAGGGCAAAAGCGATTCTCGTCCTCCGTGCTTGCTTTTTCTCAGAAAGAGCCGTGGTGTGCGTTTTCGCCGGAAAACGCGTTTTCGGCCGAAAACGTGTACGTTTGCACTTCCCGGCCACAGGGAATCTGCTAGCCGGCAATTCGCTGCCTATTTCTACCCGCTGCTCAGAACGTTACGCAGGGCAAAAGCGATTCTCGTCTTCCGTGCTTTCTTTTTCTCAGAAAGAGCCGTGGTGTGCGTTTTCGCGGGAAAACGCGTTTTCGGCCGAAAACGTGTACGTTTGCACTTCCCGGCCACAGGGAAGCTGCTAGCCGGGAATTCTCTGCCTGGTTCTACCCGCTGCCCGGAACGCTACGCAGGGCAAAAGCGATTCTCATCCTCCGTGCTTGCTTTTTCTCAGAAAGAGCCGTGGTGTGCTTTTTCGCCGGAAAACGCGTTTCCGGCCGAAAACGTGTACGATTGCACTTCCCGGCCACAGGGAAGCTGCTAGCCGGGAATTCTCTGCCTGGTTCTACCCGCTGCCCGGAACACTACGCAGGGCAAAAGCGATTCTCGTCCTCCGTGCTTGCTTTTTCTCAGAAAGAGCCGTGGTGTGCGTTTTCGCCGGAAAACGCGTTTTCGGCCGAAAACGTGTACGTTTGCACTTCCCGGCCACAGGGAAGCTGCTAGCCGGGAATTCTCTGCCTGGTTCTACCCGCTGCCCGGAACGCTACGCAGGGCAAAAGCGATTCTCGTCCTCCGTGCTTGCTTTTTCTCAGAAAGAGCCGTGGTGTGCGTTTTCGCCGGAAAACGCGTTTTCGGCCGAAAACGTGTACGTTTGCACTTCCCGGCCACAGGGCAGCTGCTAGCCGGGAATTCTCTGCCTCGTTCTACCGCTGCCCGGAATGCTACGCAGGGCAAAAGCGATTCTCGTCCTCCGTGCTTGCTTTTTCTCAGAAAGAGCCGTGGTGTGCGTTTTCGCCGGAAAACGCGTTTTCGGCCGAAAACGTGTACGTTTGCACTTCCCGGCCACAGGGAAGCTGCTAGCCGGGAATTCTCTGCCTCGTTCTACCGCTGCCCGGAATGCTACGCAGGGCAAAAGCGAATCTCGTCCTCCGTGCTTGCTTTCTCTCAGAAAGAGCCGTGGTGTGCGTTTTCGCCGGAAAACGCGTTTTCGGCCGAAAACGTGTACGTTTGCACTTCCCGGCCACAGGGAAGCTGCTAGCCGGGAATTCTCTGCCTGGTTCTACCCGCTGCCCGGAACGCTACGCAGGGCAAAAGCGATTCTCATCCTCCGTGCTTGCTTTTTCTCAGAAAGAGCCGTGGTGTGCTTTTTCGCCGGAAAACGCGTTTCCGGCCGAAAACGTGTACGATTGCACTTCCCGGCCACAGGGAAGCTGCTAGCCGGGAATTCTCTGCCTGGTTCTACCCGCTGCCCGGAACACTACGCAGGGCAAAAGCGATTCTCGTCCTCCGTGCTTGCTTTTTCTCAGAAAGAGCCGTGGTGTGCGTTTTCGCCGGAAAACGCGTTTTCGGCCGAAAACGTGTACGTTTGCACTTCCCGGCCACAGGGAAGCTGCTAGCCGGGAATTCTCTGCCTGGTTGTACCCGCTGCCCGGAACGCTACGCAGGGCAAAAGCGATTCTCGTCCTCCGTGCTTGCTTTTTCTCAGAAAGAGCCGTGGTGTGCGTTTTCGCCGGAAAACGCGTTTTCGGCCGAAAACGTGTACGTTTGCACTTCCCGGCCACAGGGAAGCTGCTAGCCGGGAATTCTCTGCCTCGTTCTACCGCTGCCCGGAATGCTACGCAGGGCAAAAGCGATTCTCGTCCTCCGTGCTTGCTTTCTCTCAGAAAGAGCCGTGGTGTGCGTTTTCGCCGGAAAACGCGTTTTCGGCCGAAAACGTGTACGTTTGCACTTCCCGGCCACAGGGAAGCTGCTAGCCGGGAATTCTCTGCCTCGTTCTACCGCTGCCCGGAATGCTACGCAGGGCAAAAGCGAATCTCGTCCTCCGTGCTTGCTTTCTCTCAGAAAGAGCCGTGGTGTGCGTTTTCGCGGGAAAACGCGTTTTGGGCCGAAAACGTGTACGTTTGCACTTCCCCGCCACAGGGAAGCTGCTAGCCGGGAATTCTCTGCCTGGTTCTACCCGCTGCCCGGAACGCTACGCAGGGCAAAAGCGATTCTCGTCCTCCGTGCTTGCTTTTTCTCAGAAAGAGCCGTGGTGTGCGTTTTCGCCGGAAAACGCGTTTTCGGCCGAAAACGTGTACGTTTGCACTTCCCGGCCACAGGGAATCTGCTAGCCGGCAATTCGCTGCCTATTTCTACCCGCTGCTCAGAACGTTACGCAGGGCAAAAGCGATTCTCGTCTTCCGTGCTTTCTTTTTCTCAGAAAGAGCCGTGGTGTGCGTTTTCGCGGGAAAACGCGTTTTCGGCCGAAAACGTGTACGTTTGCACTTCCCGGCCACAGGGAAGCTGCTAGCCGGGAATTCTCTGCCTGGTTCTACCCGCTGCCCGGAACGCTACGCAGGGCAAAAGCGATTCTCATCCTCCGTGCTTGCTTTTTCTCAGAAAGAGCCGTGGTGTGCTTTTTCGCCGGAAAACGCGTTTCCGGCCGAAAACGTGTACGATTGCACTTCCCGGCCACAGGGAAGCTGCTAGCCGGGAATTCTCTGCCTGGTTCTACCCGCTGCCCGGAACACTACGCAGGGCAAAAGCGATTCTCGTCCTCCGTGCTTGCTTTTTCTCAGAAAGAGCCGTGGTGTGCGTTTTCGCCGGAAAACGCGTTTTCGGCCGAAAACGTGTACGTTTGCACTTCCCGGCCACAGGGAAGCTGCTAGCCGGGAATTCTCTGCCTGGTTCTACCCGCTGCCCGGAACGCTACGCAGGGCAAAAGCGATTCTCGTCCTCCGTGCTTGCTTTTTCTCAGAAAGAGCCGTGGTGTGCGTTTTCGCCGGAAAACGCGTTTTCGGCCGAAAACGTGTACGTTTGCACTTCCCGGCCACAGGGCAGCTGCTAGCCGGGAATTCTCTGCCTCGTTCTACCGCTGCCCGGAATGCTACGCAGGGCAAAAGCGATTCTCGTCCTCCGTGCTTGCTTTCTCTCAGAAAGAGCCGTGGTGTGCGTTTTCGCCGGAAAACGCGTTTTCGGCCGAAAACGTGTACGTTTGCACTTCCCGGCCACAGGGAAGCTGCTAGCCGGGAATTCTCTGCCTCGTTCTACCGCTGCCCGGAACACTACGCAGGGCAAAAGCGAATCTCGTCCTCCGTGCTTGCTTTCTCTCAGAAAGAGCCGTGGTGTGCGTTTTCGCCGGAAAACGCGTTTTCGGCCGAAAACGTGTACGTTTGCACTTCCCGGCCACAGGGAAGCTGCTAGCCGGGAATTCTCTGCCTGGTTCTACCCGCTGCCCGGAACACTACGCAGGGCAAAAGCGATTCTCGTCCTCCGTGCTTGCTTTTTCTCAGAAAGAGCCGTGGTGTGCGTTTTCGCGGGAAAACGCGTTTTCGGCCGAAAACGTGTACGTTTGCACTTCCCCGCCACAGGGAAGCTGCTAGACGGGAATTCTCTGCCTGGTTCTACCCGCTGCCCGGAACGCTACGCAGGGCAAAAGCGATTCTCGTCCTCCGTGCTTGCTTTTTCTCAGAAAGAGCCGTGGTGTGCGTTTTCGCCGGAAAACGCGTTTTCGGCCGAAAACGTGTACGTTTGCACTTCCCGGCCACAGGGAAGCTGCTAGCCGGGAATTCTCTGCCTGGTTCTACCCGCTGCCCGGAACGCTACGCAGGGCAAAAGCGATTCTCGTCCTCCGTGCTTGCTTTTTCTCAGAAAGAGCCATGGTGTGCTTTTTCGCGGGAAAACGCGTTGTCGGCCGAAAACGTGTACGTTTGCACTTCCCGGCCACAGGGAAGCTGCTAGCCGGGAATTCTCTGCCTGGTTCTACCCGCTGCCCGGAACGCTACGCAGGGCAAAAGCGATTCTGGTCCTCCGTGCTTGCTTTTTCTCAGAAAGAGCCATGGTGTGCTTTTTCGCGGGAAAACGCGTTTTCGGCCGAAAACGTGTACGTTTGCACTTCCCGGCCACAGGGCAGCTGCTAGCCGGGAATTCTCTGCCTGGTTCTACCCGCTGCCCGGAACGCTACGCAGGGCAAAAGCGATTCTCGTCCTCCGTGCTTGCTTTTTCTCAGAAAGAGCCATGGTGTGCTTTTTCGCGGGAAAACGCGTTTTCGGCCGAAAACGTGTACGTTTGCACTTCCCCGCCACAGAGAAGCTGCTAGCCGGGAATTCTCTGCCTGGTTCTACCCGCTGCCCGGAACGCTACGCAGGGCAAAAGCGATTCTCGTCCTCCGTGCTTGCTTTTTCTCAGAAAGAGCCGTGGTGTGCGTTTTCGCTAGAAAACGCGTTTTCGGCCGAAAACGTGTACGTTTGCACTTCCCGGCCACAGGGAAGCTGCTAGCCGGGAATTCTCTGCCTGGTTCTACCCGCTGCCCGGAACGCTACGCAGGGCAAAAGCGATTCTCGTCCTCCGTGCTTGCTTTTTCCCAGAAAGAGCCGTGGTGTGCGTTTTCGCCGGAAAACACGTTTTCGGCCGAAAACGTGTACGTTTGCACTTCCCGGCCACAGGGAAGCTGCTAGCCGGGAATTCTCTGCCTGGTTCTACCCGCTGCCCGGAACGCTACGCAGGGCAAAAGCGATTCTCGTCCTCCGTGCTTGCTTTCGCTCAGAAAGAGCCGTGGTGTGCGTCTTCGCCGGAAAACGCGTTTTCGGCCGAAAACGTGTACGTTTGCACTTCCCGGCCACAGGGAAGCTGCTAGCCGGGAATTTCTCTGCCTGGTTCTACCCGCTGCCCGGAACGCTACGCAGGGCAAAAGCGATTCTCGTCCTCCGTGCTTGCTTTTTCTCAGAAAGAGCCGTGGTGTGCGTTTTCGCCGGTAAACGCATTTTCGGCCGAAAACGTGTACGTTTGCACTTCCCGGCCACAGGGAAGCTGCTAGCCGGGAATTCTCTGCCTGGTTCTACCCGCTGCCCGGAACGCTACGCAGGGCAAAAGCGATTCTCGTCCTCCGTGCTTGCTTTTTCTCAGAAAGAGCCATGGTGTGCTTTTTCGCGGGAAAACGCGTTGTCGGCCGAAAACATGTACGTTTGCACTTCCCGGCCACAGGGAAGCTGCTAGCCGGCAATTCGCTGCCTATTTCTACCCGCTGCTCAGAACTCTACGCAGGGCAAAAGCGATTCTCGTCCTCCGCGCTTGCTTTTTCTCAGAAAGAGCCGTGGTGTGCGTTTTCGCCGGAAAACGCGTTTTCGGCCGAAAACGTGTACGTTTGCACTTCCCGGCCACAGGGAAGCTGCTAGCCGGGAATTCTCTGCCTGGTTCTACCCGCTGCCCGGAACGCTACGCAGGGCAAAAGCGATTCTCGTCCTCCGTGCTTGCTTTTTCTCAGAAAGAGCCGTGGTGTGCGTTTTCGCGGGAAAACGCGTTTTCGGCCGAAAACGTGTACGTTTGCACTTCCCGGCCACAGGGCAGCTGCTAGCCGGGAATTCTCTGCCTGGTTCTACCCGCTGCCCGGAACGCTACGCAGGGCAAAAGCGATTTTCGTCCTCCGTGCTTGCTTTTTCTCAGAAAGAGCCGTGGTGTGCGTTTTCGCTAGAAAACGCGTTTTCGGCCGAAAACGTGTACGTTTGCACTTCCCGGCCACAGGGAAGCTGCTAGCCGGGAATTCTCTGCCTGGTTCTACCCGCTGCCCGGAACGCTACGCAGGGCAAAAGCGATTCTCGTCCTCCGTGCTTGCTTTTTCCCAGAAAGAGCCGTGGTGTGCGTTTTCGCCGGAAAACACGTTTTCGGCCGAAAACGTGTACGTTTGCACTTCCCGGCCACAGGGAAGCTGCTAGCCGGGAATTCTCTGCCTGGTTCTACCCGCTGCCCGGAACGCTACGCAGGGCAAAAGCGATTCTCGTCCTCCGTGCTTGCTTTCGCTCAGAAAGAGCCGTGGTGTGCGTCTTCGCCGGAAAACGCGTTTTCGGCCGAAAACGTGTACGTTTGCACTTCCCGGCCACAGGGAAGCTGCTAGCCGGGAATTTCTCTGCCTGGTTCTACCCGCTGCCCGGAACGCTACGCAGGGCAAAAGCGATTCTCGTCCTCCGTGCTTGCTTTTTCTCAGAAAGAGCCGTGGTGTGCGTTTTCGCCGGTAAACGCGTTTTCGGCCGAAAACGTGTACGTTTGCACTTCCCGGCCACAGGGAAGCTGCTAGCCGGGAATTCTCTGCCTGGTTCTACCCGCTGCCCGGAACGCTACGCAGGGCAAAAGCGATTCTCGTCCTCCGTGCTTGCTTTTTCTCAGAAAGAGCCATGGTGTGCTTTTTCGCGGGAAAACGCGTTGTCGGCCGAAAACATGTACGTTTGCACTTCCCGGCCACAGGGAAGCTGCTAGCCGGCAATTCGCTGCCTATTTCTACCCGCTGCTCAGAACTCTACGCAGGGCAAAAGCGATTCTCGTCCTCCGCGCTTGCTTTTTCTCAGAAAGAGCCGTGGTGTGCGTTTTCGCCGGAAAACGCGTTTTCGGCCGAAAACGTGTACGTTTGCACTTCCCGGCCACAGGGAAGCTGCTAGCCGGGAATTCTCTGCCTGGTTCTACCCGCTGCCCGGAACGCTACGCAGGGCAAAAGCGATTCTCGTCCTCCGTGCTTGCTTTTTCTCAGAAAGAGCCGTGGTGTGCGTTTTCGCGGGAAAACGCGTTTTCGGCCGAAAACGTGTACGTTTGCACTTCCCGGCCACAGGGCAGCTGCTAGCCGGGAATTCTCTGCCTGGTTCTACCCGCTGCCCGGAACGCTACGCAGGGCAAAAGCGATTCTCGTCCTCCGTGCTTGCTTTTTCTCAGAAAGAGCCGTGGTGTGCGTTTTCGCCGGAAAACGCGTTTCGGCCGAAAACGTGTACGTTTGCACTTCCCGGCCACAGGGAAGCTGCTAGCCGGGAATTCTCTGCCTGGTTCTACCCGCTGCCCGGAACACGACGCAGGGCAAAAGCGATTGTCGTCCTCCGTTCTTGCTTTTTCTCAGAAAGAGCCGTGGTGTGCGTTTTCGCCAGAAAACGCGTTTTCGGCCGAAAACGTGTACGTTTGCACTTCCCGGCCACAGGGAAGCTGCTACCCGGGAATTCTCTGCCTGGTTCTACCCGCTGCCCGGAACGCTACGCAGGGCAAAAGCGGTTCTCGTCCTCCGTGCTTGCTTTTTCTCAGAAAGAGCCGTGGTGTGCGTTTTCGCCGGAAAACGCGTTTTCGGCCGAAAACGTGTACGTTTGCACTTCCCCGCCACAGGGAAGCTGCTAGCCGGGAATTCTCTGCCTGGTTCTACCCGCTGCCCGGAACGCTACGCAGGGCAAAAGCGATTCTCGTCCTCCGTGCTTGCTTTTTCCCAGAAAGAGCCGTGGTGTGCGTTTTCGCCGGAAAACGCGTTTTCGGCCGAAAACGTGTACGTTTGCACTTCCCCGCCACAGGGAAGCTGCTAGACGGGAATTCTCTGACTGGTTCTACCCGCTGCCCGGAACGCTACGCAGGGCAAAAGCGATTCTCGTCCTCCGTGCTTGCTTTTTCTCAGAAAGAGCCGTGGTGTGCGTCTTCGCCGGAAAACGCGTTTTCGGCCGAAAACGTGAACGTTTGCACTTCCCGGCCACAGGGAAGCTGCTAGCCGGGAATTCTCTGCCTGGTTCTACCCGCTGCCCGGAACGCTACGCAGGGCAAAAGCGATTCTCGTCCTCCGTGCTTGCTTTTTCTCAGAAAGAGCCGTGGTGTGCGTTTTCGCCGGTAAACGCGTTTTCGGCCGAAAACGTGTACGTTTGCACTTCCCGGCCACAGGGAAGCTGCTAGCCGGGAATTCTCTGCCTGGTTCTACCCGCTGCCCGGAACGCTACGCAGGGCAAAAGCGATTCTCGTCCTCCGTGCTTGCTTTTTCTCAGAAAGAGCCGTGGTGTGCGTTTTCGCCGGAAAATGCGTTTTCGGCCGAAAACGTGTACGTTTGCACTTCCCGGCCACAGGGAAGCTGCTAGCCGGGAATTCTCTGCCTGGTTCTACCCGCTGCCCGGAACGCTACGCAGGGCAAAAGCGATTCTCGTCCTCCGTGCTTGCTTTTTCTCAGAAAGAGCCGTGGTGTGCGTTTTCACCGGAAAACGCGTTTTCGGCCGAAAACGTGTACGTTTGCACTTCCCGGCCACAGGGAAGCTGCTAGCCGGCAATTCGCTGCCTATTTCTACCCGCTGCTCAGAACTCTATGCAGGGCAAAAGCGATTCTCGTCCTCCGCGCTTGCTTTTTCTCAGAAAGAGCCGTGGTGTGCGTTTTCGCCGGAAAACGCGTTTTCGGCCGAAAACGTGTACGTTTGCACTTCCCCGCCACAGGGAAGCTGCTAGCCGGGAATTCTCTGCCTGGTTCTACCCGCTGCCCGGAACGCTACGCAGGGCAAAAGCGATTCTCGTCCTCCGTGCTTGCTTTTTCTCAGAAAGACCGTGGTGTGCGTTTTCGCCGGAAAACGCGTTTTCGGCCGAAAACGTGTACGTTTGCACTTCCCGGCCACAGGGAAGCTGCTAGCCGGGAATTCTCTGCCTGGTTCTACCCGCTGCCCGGAGCGCTACGCAGGGCAAAAGCGATTCTCGTCCTCCGTGCTTGCTTTTTCTCAGAAAGAGCCGTGGTGTGCGTTTTCGCCGGAAAACGCGTTTTCGGCCGAAAACGTGTACGTTTGCACTTCCCGGCCACAGGGAAGCTGCTAGCCGGGAATTCTCTGCCTGGTTCTACCCGCTGCCCGGAACGCTACGCAGGGCAAAAGCGATTCTCGTCCTCCGTGCTTGCTTTTTCTCAGAAAGAGCCGTGGTGTGCGTTTTCGCCGGTAAACGCGTTTTCGGCCGAAAACGTGTACGTTTGCACTTCCCGGCCACAGGGAAGCTGCTAGCCGGGAATTCTCTGCCTGGTTCTACCCGCTGCCCGGAACGCTACGCAGGGCAAAAGCGATTCTCGTCCTCCGTGCTTGCTTTTTCTCAGAAAGAGCCGTGGTGTGCGTTTTCGCCGGAAAACGTGTTCTCGGCGAAAACGTGTACGTTTGCAATTCCCGGCCACAGGGAAGCTGCTAGCCGGGAATTCTCTGCCTGGTTCTACCCGCTGCCCGGAACACTACGCAGGGCAAAAGCGATTCTCGTCCTCCGTGCTTGCTTTTTCTCAGAAAGAGCCGTGGTGTGCGTTTTCGCCAGAAAACGCGTTTTCGGCCGAAAACGTGTACGTTTGCACTTCCCCGCCACAGGGAAGCTGCTAGCCGGGAATTCTCTGCCTCGTTCTACCCGCTGCCCGGAACGCTACGCAGGGCAAAAGCGATTCTCGTCCTCCGTGCTTGCTTTTTCTCAGAAAGAGCCGTGGTGTGCGTTTTCGCCGGTAAACGCGTTTTCGGCCGAAAACGTGTACGTTTGCACTTCCCCGCCACAGGGAAGCTGCTAGACGGGAATTCTCTGCCTGGTTCTACCCGCTGCGAGGAACGCTACGCAGGGCAAAAGCGATTCTCGTCCTCCGTGCTTGCTTTTTCTCAGAAAGAGCCGTGGTGTGCGTTTTCGCCGGAAAACGCGTTTTCGGCCGAAAACGTGTACGTTTGCACTTCCCGGCCACAGGGAAGCTGCTAGCCGGGAATTCTCTGCCTGGTTCTACCCGCTGCCCGGAACGCTACGCAGGGCAAAAGCGATTCTCGTCCTCCGTGCTTGCTTTTTCTCAGAAAGAGCCGTGGTGTGCGTTTTCGCCGGAAAACGCGTTTTCGGCCGAAAACGTGTACGTTTGCAATTCCCGGCCACAGGGAAGCTGCTAGCCGGGAATTCTCTGCCTGGTTCTACCCGCTGCCCGGAACACTACGCAGGGCAAAAGCGATTCTCGTCCTCCGTGCTTGCTTTTTCTCAGAAAGAGCCGTGGTGTGCGTTTTCGCCAGAAAACGCGTTTTCGGCCGAAAACGTGTACGTTTGCACTTCCCCGCCACAGGGAAGCTGCTAGCCGGGAATTCTCTGCCTCGTTCTACCCGCTGCCCGGAACGCTACGCAGGGCAAAAGCGATTCTCGTCCTCCGTGCTTGCTTTTTCTCAGAAAGAGCCGTGGTGTGCGTTTTCGCCGGTAAACGCGTTTTCGGCCGAAAACGTGTACGTTTGCACTTCCCCGCCACAGGGAAGCTGCTAGACGGGAATTCTCTGCCTGGTTCTACCCGCTGCCCGGAACGCTACACAGGGCAAAAGCGATTCTCGTCCTCCGTGCTTGCTTTTTCTCAGAAAGAGCCGTGGTGTGCGTTTTCACCGGAAAACGCGTTTTCGGCCGAAAACGTGTACGTTTGCACTTCCCGGCCACAGGGCAGCTGCTAGCCGGGAATTCTCTGCCTGGTTCTACCCGCTGCCCGGAACGCTACGCAGGGCAAAAGCGATTCTCGTCCTCCGTGCTTGCTTTTTCTCAGAAAGAGCCGTGGTGTGCGTTTTCGCCGGAAAACGCGTTTCGGCCGAAAACGTGTACGTTTGCACTTCCCGGCCACAGGGAAGCTGCTAGCCGGGAATTCTCTGCCTGGTTCTACCCGCTGCCCGGAACACGACGCAGGGCAAAAGCGATTGTCGTCCTCCGTTCTTGCTTTTTCTCAGAAAGAGCCGTGGTGTGCGTTTTCGCCAGAAAACGCGTTTTCGGCCGAAAACGTGTACGTTTGCACTTCCCGGCCACAGGGAAGCTGCTACCCGGGAATTCTCTGCCTGGTTCTACCCGCTGCCCGGAACGCTACGCAGGGCAAAAGCGGTTCTCGTCCTCCGTGCTTGCTTTTTCTCAGAAAGAGCCGTGGTGTGCGTTTTCGCCGGAAAACGCGTTTTCGGCCGAAAACGTGTACGTTTGCACTTCCCGGCCACAGGGAAGCTGCTAGCCGGGAATTCTCTGCCTGGTTCTACCCGCTGCCCGGAACGCTACGCAGGGCAAAAGCGATTCTCGTCCTCCGTGCTTGCTTTTTCCCAGAAAGAGCCGTGGTGTGCGTTTTCGCCGGAAAACGCGTTTTCGGCCGAAAACGTGTACGTTTGCACTTCCCCGCCACAGGGAAGCTGCTAGACGGGAATTCTCTGACTGGTTCTACCCGCTGCCCGGAACGCTACGCAGGGCAAAAGCGATTCTCGTCCTCCGTGCTTGCTTTTTCTCAGAAAGAGCCGTGGTGTGCGTCTTCGCCGGAAAACGCGTTTTCGGCCGAAAACGTGTACGTTTGCACTTCCCGGCCACAGGGAAGCTGCTAGCCGGGAATTCTCTGCCTGGTTCTACCCGCTGCCCGGAACGCTACGCAGGGCAAAAGCGATTCTCGTCCTCCGTGCTTGCTTTTTCTCAGAAAGAGCCGTGGTGTGCGTTTTCGCCGGAAAATGCGTTTTCGGCCGAAAACGTGTACGTTTGCACTTCCCGGCCACAGGGAAGCTGCTAGCCGGGAATTCTCTGCCTGGTTCTACCCGCTGCCCGGAACGCTACGCAGGGCAAAAGCGATTCTCGTCCTCCGTGCTTGCTTTTTCTCAGAAAGAGCCGTGGTGTGCGTTTTCACCGGAAAACGCGTTTTCGGCCGAAAACGTGTACGTTTGCACTTCCCGGCCACAGGGAAGCTGCTAGCCGGCAATTCGCTGCCTATTTCTACCCGCTGCTCAGAACTCTATGCAGGGCAAAAGCGATTCTCGTCCTCCGCGCTTGCTTTTTCTCAGAAAGAGCCGTGGTGTGCGTTTTCGCCGGAAAACGCGTTTTCGGCCGAAAACGTGTACGTTTGCACTTCCCCGCCACAGGGAAGCTGCTAGCCGGGAATTCTCTGCCTGGTTCTACCCGCTGCCCGGAACGCTACGCAGGGCAAAAGCGATTCTCGTCCTCCGTGCTTGCTTTTTCTCAGAAAGACCGTGGTGTGCGTTTTCGCCGGAAAACGCGTTTTCGGCCGAAAACGTGTACGTTTGCACTTCCCGGCCACAGGGAAGCTGCTAGCCGGGAATTCTCTGCCTGGTTCTACCCGCTGCCCGGAGCGCTACGCAGGGCAAAAGCGATTCTCGTCCTCCGTGCTTGCTTTTTCTCAGAAAGAGCCGTGGTGTGCGTTTTCGCCGGAAAACGCGTTTTCGGCCGAAAACGTGTACGTTTGCACTTCCCGGCCACAGGGAAGCTGCTAGCCGGGAATTCTCTGCCTGGTTCTACCCGCTGCCCGGAACGCTACGCAGGGCAAAAGCGATTCTCGTCCTCCGTGCTTGCTTTTTCTCAGAAAGAGCCGTGGTGTGCGTTTTCGCCGGTAAACGCGTTTTCGGCCGAAAACGTGTACGTTTGCACTTCCCCGCCACAGGGAAGCTGCTAGCCGGGAATTCTCTGCCTGGTTCTACCCGCTGCCCGGAACGCTACGCAGGGCAAAAGCGATTCTCGTCCTCCGTGCTTGCTTTTTCTCAGAAAGACCGTGGTGTGCGTTTTCGCCGGAAAACGCGTTTTCGGCCGAAAACGTGTACGTTTGCACTTCCCGGCCACAGGGAAGCTGCTAGCCGGGAATTCTCTGCCTGGTTCTACCCGCTGCCCGGAGCGCTACGCAGGGCAAAAGCGATTCTCGTCCTCCGTGCTTGCTTTTTCTCAGAAAGAGCCGTGGTGTGCGTTTTCGCCGGAAAACGCGTTTTCGGCCGAAAACGTGTACGTTTGCACTTCCCGGCCACAGGGAAGCTGCTAGCCGGGAATTCTCTGCCTGGTTCTACCCGCTGCCCGGAACGCTACGCAGGGCAAAAGCGATTCTCGTCCTCCGTGCTTGCTTTTTCTCAGAAAGAGCCGTGGTGTGCGTTTTCGCCGGTAAACGCGTTTTCGGCCGAAAACGTGTACGTTTGCACTTCCCGGCCACAGGGAAGCTGCTAGCCGGGAATTCTCTGCCTGGTTCTACCCGCTGCCCGGAACGCTACGCAGGGCAAAAGCGATTCTCGTCCTCCGTGCTTGCTTTTTCTCAGAAAGAGCCGTGGTGTGCGTTTTCGCCGGAAAACGTGTTCTCGGCGAAAACGTGTACGTTTGCAATTCCCGGCCACAGGGAAGCTGCTAGCCGGGAATTCTCTGCCTGGTTCTACCCGCTGCCCGGAACACTACGCAGGGCAAAAGCGATTCTCGTCCTCCGTGCTTGCTTTTTCTCAGAAAGAGCCGTGGTGTGCGTTTTCGCCAGAAAACGCGTTTTCGGCCGAAAACGTGTACGTTTGCACTTCCCCGCCACAGGGAAGCTGCTAGCCGGGAATTCTCTGCCTGGTTCTACCCGCTGCCCGGAACGCTACGCAGGGCAAAAGCGATTCTCGTCCTCCGTGCTTGCTTTTTCTCAGAAAGAGCCGTGGTGTGCGTTTTCGCCGGTAAACGCGTTTTCGGCCGAAAACGTGTACGTTTGCACTTCCCCGCCACAGGGAAGCTGCTAGACGGGAATTCTCTGCCTGGTTCTACCCGCTGCGAGGAACGCTACGCAGGGCAAAAGCGATTCTCGTCCTCCGTGCTTGCTTTTTCTCAGAAAGAGCCGTGGTGTGCGTTTTCGCCGGAAAACGCGTTTTCGGCCGAAAACGTGTACGTTTGCACTTCCCGGCCACAGGGAAGCTGCTAGCCGGGAATTCTCTGCCTGGTTCTACCCGCTGCCCGGAACGCTACGCAGGGCAAAAGCGATTCTCGTCCTCCGTGCTTGCTTTTTCTCAGAAAGAGCCGTGGTGTGCGTTTTCGCCGGAAAACGCGTTTTCGGCCGAAAACGTGTACGTTTGCAATTCCCGGCCACAGGGAAGCTGCTAGCCGGGAATTCTCTGCCTGGTTCTACCCGCTGCCCGGAACACTACGCAGGGCAAAAGCGATTCTCGTCCTCCGTGCTTGCTTTTTCTCAGAAAGAGCCGTGGTGTGCGTTTTCGCCAGAAAACGCGTTTTCGGCCGAAAACGTGTACGTTTGCACTTCCCCGCCACAGGGAAGCTGCTAGCCGGGAATTCTCTGCCTCGTTCTACCCGCTGCCCGGAACGCTACGCAGGGCAAAAGCGATTCTCGTCCTCCGTGCTTGCTTTTTCTCAGAAAGAGCCGTGGTGTGCGTTTTCGCCGGTAAACGCGTTTTCGGCCGAAAACGTGTACGTTTGCACTTCCCCGCCACAGGGAAGCTGCTAGACGGGAATTCTCTGCCTGGTTCTACCCGCTGCCCGGAACGCTACGCAGGGCAAAAGCGATTCTCGTCCTCCGTGCTTGCTTTTTCTCAGAAAGAGCCGTGGTGTGCGTTTTCACCGGAAAACGCGTTTTCGGCCGAAAACGTGTACGTTTGCACTTCCCGGCCACAGGGCAGCTGCTAGCCGGGAATTCTCTGCCTGGTTCTACCCGCTGCCCGGAACGCTACGCAGGGCAAAAGCGATTCTCGTCCTCCGTGCTTGCTTTTTCTCAGAAAGAGCCGTGGTGTGCGTTTTCGCCGGAAAACGCGTTTCGGCCGAAAACGTGTACGTTTGCACTTCCCGGCCACAGGGAAGCTGCTAGCCGGGAATTCTCTGCCTGGTTCTACCCGCTGCCCGGAACACGACGCAGGGCAAAAGCGATTGTCGTCCTCCGTTCTTGCTTTTTCTCAGAAAGAGCCGTGGTGTGCGTTTTCGCCAGAAAACGCGTTTTCGGCCGAAAACGTGTACGTTTGCACTTCCCGGCCACAGGGAAGCTGCTACCCGGGAATTCTCTGCCTGGTTCTACCCGCTGCCCGGAACGCTACGCAGGGCAAAAGCGGTTCTCGTCCTCCGTGCTTGCTTTTTCTCAGAAAGAGCCGTGGTGTGCGTCTTCGCCGGAAAACGCGTTTTCGGCCGAAAACGTGTACGTTTGCACTTCCCGGCCACAGGGAAGCTGCTAGCCGGGAATTCTCTGCCTGGTTCTACCCGCTGCCCGGAACGCTACGCAGGGCAAAAGCGATTCTCGTCCTCCGTGCTTGCTTTTTCTCAGAAAGACCGTGGTGTGCGTTTTCGCCGGAAAACGCGTTTTCGGCCGAAAACGTGTACGTTTGCACTTCCCGGCCACAGGGAAGCTGCTAGCCGGGAATTCTCTGCCTGGTTCTACCCGCTGCCCGGAGCGCTACGCAGGGCAAAAGCGATTCTCGTCCTCCGTGCTTGCTTTTTCTCAGAAAGAGCCGTGGTGTGCGTTTTCGCCGGAAAACGCGTTTTCGGCCGAAAACGTGTACGTTTGCACTTCCCGGCCACAGGGAAGCTGCTAGCCGGGAATTCTCTGCCTGGTTCTACCCGCTGCCCGGAACGCTACGCAGGGCAAAAGCGATTCTCGTCCTCCGTGCTTGCTTTTTCTCAGAAAGAGCCGTGGTGTGTGTTTTCGTCGGTAAACGCGTTTTCGGCCGAAAACGTGTACGTTTGCACTTCCCGGCCACAGGGAAGCTGCTAGCCGGGAATTCTCTGCCTGGTTCTACCCGCTGCCCGGAACGCTACGCAGGGCAAAAGCGATTCTCGTCCTCCGTGCTTGCTTTTTCTCAGAAAGAGCCGTGGTGTGCGTTTTCGCCGGAAAACGTGTTCTCGGCGAAAACGTGTACGTTTGCAATTCCCGGCCACAGGGAAGCTGCTAGCCGGGAATTCTCTGCCTGGTTCTACCCGCTGCCCGGAACACTACGCAGGGCAAAAGCGATTCTCGTCCTCCGTGCTTGCTTTTTCTCAGAAAGAGCCGTGGTGTGCGTTTTCGCCAGAAAACGCGTTTTCGGCCGAAAACGTGTACGTTTGCACTTCCCCGCCACAGGGAAGCTGCTAGCCGGGAATTCTCTGCCTCGTTCTACCCGCTGCCCGGAACGCTACGCAGGGCAAAAGCGATTCTCGTCCTCCGTGCTTGCTTTTTCTCAGAAAGAGCCGTGGTGTGCGTTTTCGCCGGTAAACGCGTTTTCGGCCGAAAACGTGTACGTTTGCACTTCCCCGCCACAGGGAAGCTGCTAGACGGGAATTCTCTGCCTGGTTCTACCCGCTGCGAGGAACGCTACGCAGGGCAAAAGCGATTCTCGTCCTCCGTGCTTGCTTTTTCTCAGAAAGAGCCGTGGTGTGCGTTTTCGCCGGAAAACGCGTTTTCGGCCGAAAACGTGTACGTTTGCACTTCCCGGCCACAGGGAAGCTGCTAGCCGGGAATTCTCTGCCTGGTTCTACCCGCTGCCCGGAACGCTACGCAGGGCAAAAGCGATTCTCGTCCTCCGTGCTTGCTTTTTCTCAGAAAGAGCCGTGGTGTGCGTTTTCGCCGGAAAACGCGTTTTCGGCCGAAAACGTGTACGTTTGCAATTCCCGGCCACAGGGAAGCTGCTAGCCGGGAATTCTCTGCCTGGTTCTACCCGCTGCCCGGAACACTACGCAGGGCAAAAGCGATTCTCGTCCTCCGTGCTTGCTTTTTCTCAGAAAGAGCCGTGGTGTGCGTTTTCGCCAGAAAACGCGTTTTCGGCCGAAAACGTGTACGTTTGCACTTCCCCGCCACAGGGAAGCTGCTAGCCGGGAATTCTCTGCCTCGTTCTACCCGCTGCCCGGAACGCTACGCAGGGCAAAAGCGATTCTCGTCCTCCGTGCTTGCTTTTTCTCAGAAAGAGCCGTGGTGTGCGTTTTCGCCGGTAAACGCGTTTTCGGCCGAAAACGTGTACGTTTGCACTTCCCCGCCACAGGGAAGCTGCTAGACGGGAATTCTCTGCCTGGTTCTACCCGCTGCCCGGAACGCTACGCAGGGCAAAAGCGATTCTCGTCCTCCGTGCTTGCTTTTTCTCAGAAAGAGCCGTGGTGTGCGTTTTCACCGGAAAACGCGTTTTCGGCCGAAAACGTGTACGTTTGCACTTCCCGGCCACAGGGCAGCTGCTAGCCGGGAATTCTCTGCCTGGTTCTACCCGCTGCCCGGAACGCTACGCAGGGCAAAAGCGATTCTCGTCCTCCGTGCTTGCTTTTTCTCAGAAAGAGCCGTGGTGTGCGTTTTCGCCGGAAAACGCGTTTCGGCCGAAAACGTGTACGTTTGCACTTCCCGGCCACAGGGAAGCTGCTAGCCGGGAATTCTCTGCCTGGTTCTACCCGCTGCCCGGAACACGACGCAGGGCAAAAGCGATTGTCGTCCTCCGTTCTTGCTTTTTCTCAGAAAGAGCCGTGGTGTGCGTTTTCGCCAGAAAACGCGTTTTCGGCCGAAAACGTGTACGTTTGCACTTCCCGGCCACAGGGAAGCTGCTACCCGGGAATTCTCTGCCTGGTTCTACCCGCTGCCCGGAACGCTACGCAGGGCAAAAGCGGTTCTCGTCCTCCGTGCTTGCTTTTTCTCAGAAAGAGCCGTGGTGTGCGTTTTCGCCGGAAAACGCGTTTTCGGCCGAAAACGTGTACGTTTGCACTTCCCGGCCACAGGGAAGCTGCTAGCCGGGAATTCTCTGCCTGGTTCTACCCGCTGCCCGGAACGCTACGCAGGGCAAAAGCGATTCTCGTCCTCCGTGCTTGCTTTTTCCCAGAAAGAGCCGTGGTGTGCGTTTTCGCCGGAAAACGCGTTTTCGGCCGAAAACGTGTACGTTTGCACTTCCCCGCCACAGGGAAGCTGCTAGACGGGAATTCTCTGACTGGTTCTACCCGCTGC
The DNA here is from genome assembly GCF_965140245.1 of Athene noctua. Classification (NCBI taxonomy): domain Eukaryota; kingdom Metazoa; phylum Chordata; class Aves; order Strigiformes; family Strigidae; genus Athene; species Athene noctua. The sequence continues at coordinate 25,906 of NW_027437719.1, forward strand.
CCGGAACGCTACGCAGGGCAAAAGCGATTCTCGTCCTCCGTGCTTGCTTTTTCTCAGAAAGAGCCGTGGTGTGCGTCTTCGCCGGAAAACGCGTTTTCGGCCGAAAACGTGTACGTTTGCACTTCCCGGCCACAGGGAAGCTGCTAGCCGGGAATTCTCTGCCTGGTTCTACCCGCTGCCCGGAACGCTACGCAGGGCAAAAGCGATTCTCGTCCTCCGTGCTTGCTTTTTCTCAGAAAGAGCCGTGGTGTGCGTTTTCGCCGGTAAACGCGTTTTCGGCCGAAAACGTGTACGTTTGCACTTCCCGGCCACAGGGAAGCTGCTAGCCGGGAATTCTCTGCCTGGTTCTACCCGCTGCCCGGAACGCTACGCAGGGCAAAAGCGATTCTCGTCCTCCGTGCTTGCTTTTTCTCAGAAAGAGCCGTGGTGTGCGTTTTCGCCGGAAAATGCGTTTTCGGCCGAAAACGTGTACGTTTGCACTTCCCGGCCACAGGGAAGCTGCTAGCCGGGAATTCTCTGCCTGGTTCTACCCGCTGCCCGGAACGCTACGCAGGGCAAAAGCGATTCTCGTCCTCCGTGCTTGCTTTTTCTCAGAAAGAGCCGTGGTGTGCGTTTTCACCGGAAAACGCGTTTTCGGCCGAAAACGTGTACGTTTGCACTTCCCGGCCACAGGGAAGCTGCTAGCCGGCAATTCGCTGCCTATTTCTACCCGCTGCTCAGAACTCTATGCAGGGCAAAAGCGATTCTCGTCCTCCGCGCTTGCTTTTTCTCAGAAAGAGCCGTGGTGTGCGTTTTCGCCGGAAAACGCGTTTTCGGCCGAAAACGTGTACGTTTGCACTTCCCCGCCACAGGGAAGCTGCTAGCCGGGAATTCTCTGCCTGGTTCTACCCGCTGCCCGGAACGCTACGCAGGGCAAAAGCGATTCTCGTCCTCCGTGCTTGCTTTTTCTCAGAAAGACCGTGGTGTGCGTTTTCGCCGGAAAACGCGTTTTCGGCCGAAAACGTGTACGTTTGCACTTCCCGGCCACAGGGAAGCTGCTAGCCGGGAATTCTCTGCCTGGTTCTACCCGCTGCCCGGAACGCTACGCAGGGCAAAAGCGATTCTCGTCCTCCGTGCTTGCTTTTTCTCAGAAAGAGCCGTGGTGTGCGTTTTCGCCGGAAAACGCGTTTTCGGCCGAAAACGTGTACGTTTGCACTTCCCGGCCACAGGGAAGCTGCTAGCCGGGAATTCTCTGCCTGGTTCTACCCGCTGCCCGGAACGCTACGCAGGGCAAAAGCGATTCTCGTCCTCCGTGCTTGCTTTTTCTCAGAAAGAGCCGTGGTGTGCGTTTTCGCCGGTAAACGCGTTTTCGGCCGAAAACGTGTACGTTTGCACTTCCCGGCCACAGGGAAGCTGCTAGCCGGGAATTCTCTGCCTGGTTCTACCCGCTGCCCGGAACGCTACGCAGGGCAAAAGCGATTCTCGTCCTCCGTGCTTGCTTTTTCTCAGAAAGAGCCGTGGTGTGCGTTTTCGCCGGAAAACGTGTTCTCGGCGAAAACGTGTACGTTTGCAATTCCCGGCCACAGGGAAGCTGCTAGCCGGGAATTCTCTGCCTGGTTCTACCCGCTGCCCGGAACACTACGCAGGGCAAAAGCGATTCTCGTCCTCCGTGCTTGCTTTTTCTCAGAAAGAGCCGTGGTGTGCGTTTTCGCCAGAAAACGCGTTTTCGGCCGAAAACGTGTACGTTTGCACTTCCCCGCCACAGGGAAGCTGCTAGCCGGGAATTCTCTGCCTCGTTCTACCCGCTGCCCGGAACGCTACGCAGGGCAAAAGCGATTCTCGTCCTCCGTGCTTGCTTTTTCTCAGAAAGAGCCGTGGTGTGCGTTTTCGCCGGTAAACGCGTTTTCGGCCGAAAACGTGTACGTTTGCACTTCCCCGCCACAGGGAAGCTGCTAGACGGGAATTCTCTGCCTGGTTCTACCCGCTGCGAGGAACGCTACGCAGGGCAAAAGCGATTCTCGTCCTCCGTGCTTGCTTTTTCTCAGAAAGAGCCGTGGTGTGCGTTTTCGCCGGAAAACGCGTTTTCGGCCGAAAACGTGTACGTTTGCACTTCCCGGCCACAGGGAAGCTGCTAGCCGGGAATTCTCTGCCTGGTTCTACCCGCTGCCCGGAACGCTACGCAGGGCAAAAGCGATTCTCGTCCTCCGTGCTTGCTTTTTCTCAGAAAGAGCCGTGGTGTGCGTTTTCGCCGGAAAACGCGTTTTCGGCCGAAAACGTGTACGTTTGCAATTCCCGGCCACAGGGAAGCTGCTAGCCGGGAATTCTCTGCCTGGTTCTACCCGCTGCCCGGAACACTACTCAGGGCAAAAGCGATTCTCGTCCTCCGTGCTTGCTTTTTCTCAGAAAGAGCCGTGGTGTGCGTTTTCGCCAGAAAACGCGTTTTCGGCCGAAAACGTGTACGTTTGCACTTCCCCGCCACAGGGAAGCTGCTAGCCGGGAATTCTCTGCCTCGTTCTACCCGCTGCCCGGAACGCTACGCAGGGCAAAAGCGATTCTCGTCCTCCGTGCTTGCTTTTTCTCAGAAAGAGCCGTGGTGTGCGTTTTCGCCAGTAAACGCGTTTTCGGCCGAAAACGTGTACGTTTGCACTTCCCCGCCACAGGGAAGCTGCTAGACGGGAATTCTCTGCCTGGTTCTACCCGCTGCCAGGAACGCTACGCAGGGCAAAAGCGATTCTCGTCCTCCGTGCTTGCTTTTTCTCAGAAAGAGCCGTGGTGTGCGTTTTCGCCGGAAAACGCGTTTTCGGCCGAAAACGTGTACGTTTGCACTTCCCGGCCACAGGGAAGCTGCTAGCCGGGAATTCTCTGCCTGGTTCTACCCGCTGCCCGGAACGCTACGCAGGGCAAAAGCGAATCTCGTCCTCCGTGCTTGCTTTTTCTCAGAAAGAGCCGTGGTGTGCGTTTTCGCCGGAAAACACGTTTTCGGCCGAAAACGTGTACGTTTGCACTTCCCGGCCACAGGGAAGCTGCTAGCCGGGAATTCTCTGCCTGGTTCTACCCGCTGCCCGGAACGCTACGCAGGGCAAAAGCGATTCTCGTCCTCCGTGCTTGCTTTTTCTCAGAAAGAGCCGTGGTGTGCGTTTTCGCCGGAAAACGCGTTTTCGGCCGAAAACGTGTACGTTTGCACTTCCCGGCCACAGGGAAGCTGCTAGACGGGAATTCTCTGCCTGGTTCTACCCGCTGCCCGGAACGCTACGCAGGGCAAAAGCGATTCTCGTCCTCCGTGCTTGCTTTTTCTCAGAAAGAGCCGTGGTGTGCGTTTTCGCCGGAAAACGCGTTTTCGGCCGAAAACGTGTACGTTTGCACTTCCCGGCCACAGGGAAGCTGCTAGCCGGGAATTCTCTGCCTGGTTCTACCCGCTGCCCGGAACGCTACGCAGGGCAAAAGCGATTCTCGTCCTCCGTGCTTGCTTTTTCTCAGAAAGAGCCGTGGTGTGCGTTTTCGCCGGTAAACGCGTTTTCGGCCGAAAACGTGTACGTTTGCACTTCCCGGCCACAGGGAAGCTGCTAGCCGGGAATTCTCTGCCTGGTTCTACCCGCTGCCCGGAACGCTACGCAGGGCAAAAGCGATTCTCGTCCTCCGTGCTTGCTTTTTCTCAGAAAGAGCCGTGGTGTGCGTTTTCGCCGGAAAACGTGTTCTCGGCGAAAACGTGTACGTTTGCAATTCCCGGCCACAGGGAAGCTGCTAGCCGGGAATTCTCTGCCTGGTTCTACCCGCTGCCCGGAACACTACGCAGGGCAAAAGCGATTCTCGTCCTCCGTGCTTGCTTTTTCTCAGAAAGAGCCGTGGTGTGCGTTTTCGCCAGAAAACGCGTTTTCGGCCGAAAACGTGTACGTTTGCACTTCCCCGCCACAGGGAAGCTGCTAGCCGGGAATTCTCTGCCTCGTTCTACCCGCTGCCCGGAACGCTACGCAGGGCAAAAGCGATTCTCGTCCTCCGTGCTTGCTTTTTCTCAGAAAGAGCCGTGGTGTGCGTTTTCGCCGGTAAACGCGTTTTCGGCCGAAAACGTGTACGTTTGCACTTCCCCGCCACAGGGAAGCTGCTAGACGGGAATTCTCTGCCTGGTTCTACCCGCTGCCAGGAACGCTACGCAGGGCAAAAGCGATTCTCGTCCTCCGTGCTTGCTTTTTCTCAGAAAGAGCCGTGGTGTGCGTTTTCGCCGGAAAACGCGTTTTCGGCCGAAAACGTGTACGTTTGCACTTCCCGGCCACAGGGAAGCTGCTAGCCGGGAATTCTCTGCCTGGTTCTACCCGCTGCCCGGAACGCTACGCAGGGCAAAAGCGATTCTCGTCCTCCGTGCTTGCTTTTTCTCAGAAAGAGCCGTGGTGTGCGTTTTCGCCGGAAAACGTGTTCTCGGCGAAAACGTGTACGTTTGCAATTCCCGGCCACAGGGAAGCTGCTAGCCGGGAATTCTCTGCCTGGTTCTACCCGCTGCCCGGAACACTACGCAGGGCAAAAGCGATTCTCGTCCTCCGTGCTTGCTTTTTCTCAGAAAGAGCCGTGGTGTGCGTTTTCGCCAGAAAACGCGTTTTCGGCCGAAAACGTGTACGTTTGCACTTCCCCGCCACAGGGAAGCTGCTAGCCGGGAATTCTCTGCCTGGTTCTACCCGCTGCCCGGAACGCTACGCAGGGCAAAAGCGATTCTCGTCCTCCGTGCTTGCTTTTTCTCAGAAAGAGCCGTGGTGTGCGTTTTCGCCGGTAAACGCGTTTTCGGCCGAAAACGTGTACGTTTGCACTTCCCCGCCACAGGGAAGCTGCTAGACGGGAATTCTCTGCCTGGTTCTACCCGCTGCCAGGAACGCTACGCAGGGCAAAAGCGATTCTCGTCCTCCGTGCTTGCTTTTTCTCAGAAAGAGCCGTGGTGTGCGTTTTCGCCGGAAAACGCGTTTTCGGCCGAAAACGTGTACGTTTGCACTTCCCGGCCACAGGGAAGCTGCTAGCCGGGAATTCTCTGCCTGGTTCTACCCGCTGCCCGGAACGCTACGCAGGGCAAAAGCGATTCTCGTCCTCCGTGCTTGCTTTTTCTCAGAAAGAGCCGTGGTGTGCGTTTTCGCCGGAAAACGCGTTCTCGGCGAAAACGTGTACGTTTGCAATTCCCGGCCACAGGGAAGCTGCTAGCCGGGAATTCTCTGCCTGGTTCTACCCGCTGCCCGGAACGCTACGCAGGGCAAAAGCGATTCTCGTCCTCCGTGCTTGCTTTTTCTCAGAAAGAGCCGTGGTGTGCGTTTTCGCCAGAAAACGCGTTTTCGGCCGAAAACGTGTACGTTTGCACTTCCCCGCCACAGGGAAGCTGCTAGCCGGGAATTCTCTGCCTCGTTCTACCCGCTGCCCGGAACGCTACGCAGGGCAAAAGCGATTCTCGTCCTCCGTGCTTGCTTTTTCTCAGAAAGAGCCGTGGTGTGCGTTTTCGCCGGTAAACGCGTTTTCGGCCGAAAACGTGTACGTTTGCACTTCCCCGCCACAGGGAAGCTGCTAGACGGGAATTCTCTGCCTGGTTCTACCCGCTGCCAGGAACGCTACGCAGGGCAAAAGCGATTCTCGTCCTCCGTGCTTGCTTTTTCTCAGAAAGAGCCGTGGTGTGCGTTTTCGCCCGAAAACGCGTTTTCGGCCGAAAACGCGTACGTTTGCACTTCCCGGCCACAGGGAAGCTGCTAGCCGGGAATTCTCTGCCTGGTTCTACCCGCTGCCCGGAACGCTACGCAGGGCAAAAGCGAATCTCGTCCTCCGTGCTTGCTTTTTCTCAGAAAGAGCCGTGGTGTGCGTTTTCGCCGGAAAACACGTTTTCGGCCGAAAACGTGTACGTTTGCACTTCCCGGCCACAGGGAAGCTGCTAGCCGGGAATTCTCTGCCTGGTTCTACCCGCTGCCCGGAACGCTACGCAGGGCAAAAGCGATTCTCGTCCTCCGTGCTTGCTTTTTCTCAGAAAGAGCCGTGGTGTGCGTTTTCGCCGGAAAACGCGTTTTCGGCCGAAAACGTGTACGTTTGCACTTCCCGGCCACAGGGAAGCTGCTAGACGGGAATTCTCTGCCTGGTTCTACCCGCTGCCCGGAACGCTACGCAGGGCAAAAGCGATTCTCGTCCTCCGTGCTTGCTTTTTCTCAGAAAGAGCCGTGGTGTGCGTTTTCGCCGGAAAACGCGTTTTCGGCCGAAAACGTGTACGTTTGCACTTCCCGGCCACAGGGAAGCTGCTAGCCGGGAATTCTCTGCCTGGTTCTACGCGCTGCCCGGAACGCTACGCAGGGCAAAAGCGATTCTCGTCCTCCGTGCTTGCTTTTTCTCAGAAAGAGCCGTGGTGTGCGTTTTCGCCGGAAAACGCGTTTTCGGCCGAAAACGTGTACGTTTGCACTTCCCCGCCACAGGGAAGCTGCTAGACGGGAATTCTCTGCCTGGTTCTACCCGCTGCCAGGAACGCTACGCAGGGCAAAAGCGATTCTCGTCCTCCGTGCTTGCTTTTTCTCAGAAAGAGCCATGGTGTGCTTTTTCGCCGGTAAACGCGTTTTCGGCCGAAAACGTGTACGTTTGCACTTCCCGGCCACAGGGAAGCTGCTAGCCGGCAATTCGCTGCCTATTTCTACCCACTGCTCAGAACGCTACGCAGGGCAAAAGCGATTCTCGTCCTCCGTGCTTGCTTTTTCTCAGAAAGAGCCGTGGTGTGCGTTTTCGCGGGAAAACGCGTTTTCGGCCGAAAACGTGTACGTTTGCACTTCCCGGCCACAGGGAAGCTGCTAGCCGGCAATTCGCTGCCTATTTCTACCCACTGCTCAGAACGCTACGCAGGGCAAAAGCGATTCTCGTCCTCCGTGCTTTCTTTTTCTCAGAAAGAGCCGTGGTGTGCGTTTTCGCGGGAAAACGCGTTTTCGGCCGAAAACGTGTACGTTTGCACTTCCCCGCCACAGGGAAGCTGCTAGCCGGGAATTCTCTGCCTGGTTCTACCCGCTGCCCGGAACACTACGCAGGGCAAAAGCGATTCTCGTCCTCCGTGCTTGCTTTTTCTCAGAAATAGCCGTGGTGTGCGTTTTCGCCGGAAAACGCGTTTTCGGCCGAAAACGCGTACGTTTGCACTTCCCGGCCACAGGGAAGCTGCTAGCCGGGAATTCTCTGCCTGGTTCTACCCGCTGCCCGGAACGCTTGGCAGGGCAAAAGCGATTCTCGTCCTCCGTGCTTGCTTTTTCTCAGAAAGAGCCGTGGTGTGCGTTTTCGCCGGAAAACGCGTTTTCGGCCGAAAACGTGTACGTTTGCACTTCCCGGCCACAGGGAAGCTGCTAGCCGGGAATTCTCTGCCTGGTTCTACCCGCTGCCCGGAACGCTACGCAGGGCAAAAGCGATTTTCGTCCTCCGTGCTTGCTTTTTCTCAGAAAGAGCCATGGTGTGCTTTTTCGCCGAAAACGCTTTTTCGGCCGAAAACGTGTACGTTTGCACTTCCCGGCCACAGGGAAGCTGCTAGCCGGGAATTCTCTGCCTGGTTCTACCCGCTGCCCGGAACGCTACGCAGGGCAAAAGCGATTCTCGTCCTCCGTGCTTGCTTTTTCTCAGAAAGAGCCGTGGTGTGCGTTTTCGCCGGAAAACGCGTTTTCGGCCGAAAACGTGTACGTTTGCACTTCCCCGCCACAGGGAAGCTGCTAGCCGGGAATTCTCTGCCTGGTTCTACCCGCTGCCCGGAACGCTACGCAGGGCAAAAGCGATTCTCGTCCTCCGTGCTTGCTTTTTCTCAGAAAGAGCCGTGGTGTGCGTTTTCGCCGGAAAACGCGTTTTCGGCCGAAAACGTGTACGTTTGCACTTCCCGGCCACAGGGAAGCTGCTAGCCGGGAATTCTCTGCCTGGTTCTACCCGCTGCCCAGAACGCTACGCAGGGCAAAAGCGATTCTAGTCCTCCGTGCTTGCTTTTTCTCAGAAAGAGCCGTGGTGTGCGTTTTCGCCGGAAAACGCGTTTTCGGCCGAAAACGTGTACGTTTGCACTTCCCGGCCACAGGGAATCTGCTAGCCGGCAATTCGCTGCCTATTTCTACCCGCTGCTCAGAACGTTACGCAGGGCAAAAGCGATTCTCGTCTTCCGTGCTTTCTTTTTCTCAGAAAGAGCCGTGGTGTGCGTTTTCGCGGGAAAACGCGTTTTCGGCCGAAAACGTGTACGTTTGCACTTCCCGGCCACAGGGAAGCTGCTAGCCGGGAATTCTCTGCCTGGTTCTACCCGCTGCCCGGAACGCTACGCAGGGCAAAAGCGATTCTCATCCTCCGTGCTTGCTTTTTCTCAGAAAGAGCCGTGGTGTGCTTTTTCGCCGGAAAACGCGTTTCCGGCCGAAAACGTGTACGTTTGCACTTCCCGGCCACAGGGAAGCTGCTAGCCGGGAATTCTCTGCCTGGTTCTACCCGCTGCCCGGAACACTACGCAGGGCAAAAGCGATTCTCGTCCTCCGTGCTTGCTTTTTCTCAGACAGAGCCGTGGTGTGCGTTTTCGCCGGAAAACGCGTTTTCGGCCGAAAACGTGTACGTTTGCACTTCCCGGCCACAGGGAAGCTGCTAGCCGGGAATTCTCTGCCTGGTTCTACCCGCTGCCCGGAACGCTACGCAGGGCAAAAGCGATTCTCGTCCTCCGTGCTTGCTTTTTCTCAGAAAGAGCCGTGGTGTGCGTTTTCGCCGGAAAACGCGTTTTCGGCCGAAAACGTGTACGTTTGCACTTCCCGGCCACAGGGCAGCTGCTAGCCGGGAATTCTCTGCCTCGTTCTACCGCTGCCCGGAATGCTACGCAGGGCAAAAGCGATTCTCGTCCTCCGTGCTTGCTTTTTCTCAGAAAGAGCCGTGGTGTGCGTTTTCGCCGGAAAACGCGTTTTGGCCGAAAACGTGTACGTTTGCACTTCCCGGCCACAGGGAAGCTGCTAGCCGGGAATTCTCTGCCTCGTTCTACCGCTGCCCGGAACGCTACGCAGGGCAAAAGCGATTCTCGTCCTCCGTGCTTGCTTTCTCTCAGAAAGAGCCGTGGTGTGCGTTTTCGCCGGAAAACGCGTTTTCGGCCGAAAACGTGTACGTTTGCACTTCCCGGCCACAGGGAAGCTGCTAGCCGGGAATTCTCTGCCTGGTTCTACCCGCTGCCCGGAACGCTACGCAGGGCAAAAGCGATTCTCGTCCTCCGTGCTTGCTTTTTCTCAGAAAGAGCCGTGGTGTGCGTTTTCACCGGAAAACGCGTTTTCGGCCGAAAACGTGTACGTTTGCACTTCCCGGCCACAGGGAATCTGCTAGCCGGCAATTCGCTGCCTATTTCTACCCGCTGCTCAGAACGTTACGCAGGGCAAAAGCGATTCTCGTCTTCCGTGCTTTCTTTTTCTCAGAAAGAGCCGTGGTGTGCGTTTTCGCGGGAAAACGCGTTTTCGGCCGAAAACGTGTACGTTTGCACTTCCCGGCCACAGGGAAGCTGCTAGCCGGGAATTCTCTGCCTGGTTCTACCCGCTGCCCGGAACGCTACGCAGGGCAAAAGCGATTCTCATCCTCCGTGCTTGCTTTTTCTCAGAAAGAGCCGTGGTGTGCGTTTTCGCCGGAAAACGCGTTTCCGGCCGAAAACGTGTACGTTTGCACTTCCCGGCCACAGGGAAGCTGCTAGCCGGGAATTCTCTGCCTGGTTCTACCCGCTGCCCGGAACACTACGCAGGGCAAAAGCGATTCTCGTCCTCCGTGCTTGCTTTTTCTCAGAAAGAGCCGTGGTGTGCGTTTTCGCCGGAAAACGCGTTTTCGGCCGAAAACGTGTACGTTTGCACTTCCCGGCCACAGGGAAGCTGCTAGCCGGGAATTCTCTGCCTGGTTCTACCCGCTGCCCGGAACGCTACGCAGGGCAAAAGCGATTCTCGTCCTCCGTGCTTGCTTTTTCTCAGAAAGAGCCGTGGTGTGCGTTTTCGCCGGAAAACGCGTTTTCGGCCGAAAACGTGTACGTTTGCACTTCCCGGCCACAGGGAAGCTGCTAGCCGGGAATTCTCTGCCTGGTTCTACCCGCTGCCCAGAACGCTACGCAGGGCAAAAGCGATTCTAGTCCTCCGTGCTTGCTTTTTCTCAGAAAGAGCCGTGGTGTGCGTTTTCGCCGGAAAACGCGTTTTCGGCCGAAAACGTGTACGTTTGCACTTCCCGGCCACAGGGAATCTGCTAGCCGGCAATTCGCTGCCTATTTCTACCCGCTGCTCAGAACGTTACGCAGGGCAAAAGCGATTCTCGTCTTCCGTGCTTTCTTTTTCTCAGAAAGAGCCGTGGTGTGCGTTTTCGCGGGAAAACGCGTTTTCGGCCGAAAACGTGTACGTTTGCACTTCCCGGCCACAGGGAAGCTGCTAGCCGGGAATTCTCTGCCTGGTTCTACCCGCTGCCCGGAACGCTACGCAGGGCAAAAGCGATTCTCATCCTCCGTGCTTGCTTTTTCTCAGAAAGAGCCGTGGTGTGCTTTTTCGCCGGAAAACGCGTTTCCGGCCGAAAACGTGTACGTTTGCACTTCCCGGCCACAGGGAAGCTGCTAGCCGGGAATTCTCTGCCTGGTTCTACCCGCTGCCCGGAACACTACGCAGGGCAAAAGCGATTCTCGTCCTCCGTGCTTGCTTTTTCTCAGACAGAGCCGTGGTGTGCGTTTTCGCCGGAAAACGCGTTTTCGGCCGAAAACGTGTACGTTTGCACTTCCCGGCCACAGGGAAGCTGCTAGCCGGGAATTCTCTGCCTGGTTCTACCCGCTGCCCGGAACGCTACGCAGGGCAAAAGCGATTCTCGTCCTCCGTGCTTGCTTTTTCTCAGAAAGAGCCGTGGTGTGCGTTTTCGCCGGAAAACGCGTTTTCGGCCGAAAACGTGTACGTTTGCACTTCCCGGCCACAGGGCAGCTGCTAGCCGGGAATTCTCTGCCTCGTTCTACCGCTGCCCGGAATGCTACGCAGGGCAAAAGCGATTCTCGTCCTCCGTGCTTGCTTTTTCTCAGAAAGAGCCGTGGTGTGCGTTTTCGCCGGAAAACGCGTTTTCGGCCGAAAACGTGTACGTTTGCACTTCCCGGCCACAGGGAAGCTGCTAGCCGGGAATTCTCTGCCTCGTTCTACCGCTGCCCGGAACGCTACGCAGGGCAAAAGCGATTCTCGTCCTCCGTGCTTGCTTTCTCTCAGAAAGAGCCGTGGTGTGCGTTTTCGCCGGAAAACGCGTTTTCGGCCGAAAACGTGTACGTTTGCACTTCCCGGCCACAGGGAAGCTGCTAGCCGGGAATTCTCTGCCTGGTTCTACCCGCTGCCCGGAACGCTACGCAGGGCAAAAGCGATTCTCGTCCTCCGTGCTTGCTTTTTCTCAGAAAGAGCCGTGGTGTGCGTTTTCGCCGGAAAACGCGTTTTCGGCCGAAAACGTGTACGTTTGCACTTCCCGGCCACAGGGAATCTGCTAGCCGGCAATTCGCTGCCTATTTCTACCCGCTGCTCAGAACGTTACGCAGGGCAAAAGCGATTCTCGTCTTCCGTGCTTTCTTTTTCTCAGAAAGAGCCGTGGTGTGCGTTTTCGCGGGAAAACGCGTTTTCGGCCGAAAACGTGTACGTTTGCACTTCCCGGCCACAGGGAAGCTGCTAGCCGGGAATTCTCTGCCTGGTTCTACCCGCTGCCCGGAACACTACGCAGGGCAAAAGCGATTCTCGTCCTCCGTGCTTGCTTTTTCTCAGAAAGAGCCGTGGTGTGCGTTTTCGCCGGAAAACGCGTTTTCGGCCGAAAACGTGTACGTTTGCACTTCCCGGCCACAGGGAAGCTGCTAGCCGGGAATTCTCTGCCTGGTTCTACCCGCTGCCCGGAACGCTACGCAGGGCAAAAGCGATTCTCGTCCTCCGTGCTTGCTTTTTCTCAGAAAGAGCCGTGGTGTGCGTTTTCGCCGGAAAACGCGTTTTCGGCCGAAAACGTGTACGTTTGCACTTCCCGGCCACAGGGCAGCTGCTAGCCGGGAATTCTCTGCCTCGTTCTACCGCTGCCCGGAATGCTACGCAGGGCAAAAGCGATTCTCGTCCTCCGTGCTTGCTTTCTCTCAGAAAGAGCCGTGGTGTGCGTTTTCGCCGGAAAACGCGTTTTCGGCCGAAAACGTGTACGTTTGCACTTCCCGGCCACAGGGAAGCTGCTAGCCGGGAATTCTCTGCCTCGTTCTACCGCTGCCCGGAATGCTACGCAGGGCAAAAGCGAATCTCGTCCTCCGTGCTTGCTTTCTCTCAGAAAGAGCCGTGGTGTGCGTTTTCGCCGGAAAACGCGTTTTCGGCCGAAAACGTGTACGTTTGCACTTCCCGGCCACAGGGAAGCTGCTAGCCGGGAATTCTCTGCCTGGTTCTACCCGCTGCCCGGAACACTACGCAGGGCAAAAGCGATTCTCGTCCTCCGTGCTTGCTTTTTCTCAGAAAGAGCCGTGGTGTGCGTTTTCGCCGGAAAACGCGTTTTCGGCCGAAAACGTGTACGTTTGCACTTCCCCGCCACAGGGAAGCTGCTAGCCGGGAATTCTCTGCCTGGTTCTACCCGCTGCCCGGAACGCTACGCAGGGCAAAAGCGATTCTCGTCCTCCGTGCTTGCTTTTTCTCAGAAAGAGCCGTGGTGTGCGTTTTCGCCGGAAAACGCGTTTTCGGCCGAAAACGTGTACGTTTGCACTTCCCGGCCACAGGGAATCTGCTAGCCGGCAATTCGCTGCCTATTTCTACCCGCTGCTCAGAACGTTACGCAGGGCAAAAGCGATTCTCGTCTTCCGTGCTTGCTTTTTCTCAGAAAGAGCCGTGGTGTGCGTTTTCGCGGGAAAACGCGTTTTCGGCCGAAAACGTGTACGTTTGCACTTCCCGGCCACAGGGAAGCTGCTAGCCGGGAATTCTCTGCCTGGTTCTACCCGCTGCCCGGAACGCTACGCAGGGCAAAAGCGATTCTCATCCTCCGTGCTTGCTTTTTCTCAGAAAGAGCCGTGGTGTGCTTTTTCGCCGGAAAACGCGTTTCCGGCCGAAAACGTGTACGATTGCACTTCCCGGCCACAGGGAAGCTGCTAGCCGGGAATTCTCTGCCTGGTTCTACCCGCTGCCCGGAACACTACGCAGGGCAAAAGCGATTCTCGTCCTCCGTGCTTGCTTTTTCTCAGAAAGAGCCGTGGTGTGCGTTTTCGCCGGAAAACGCGTTTTCGGCCGAAAACGTGTACGTTTGCACTTCCCGGCCACAGGGAAGCTGCTAGCCGGGAATTCTCTGCCTGGTTCTACCCGCTGCCCGGAACGCTACGCAGGGCAAAAGCGATTCTCGTCCTCCGTGCTTGCTTTTTCTCAGAAAGAGCCGTGGTGTGCGTTTTCGCCGGAAAACGCGTTTTCGGCCGAAAACGTGTACGTTTGCACTTCCCGGCCACAGGGCAGCTGCTAGCCGGGAATTCTCTGCCTCGTTCTACCGCTGCCCGGAATGCTACGCAGGGCAAAAGCGATTCTCGTCCTCCGTGCTTGCTTTCTCTCAGAAAGAGCCGTGGTGTGCGTTTTCGCCGGAAAACGCGTTTTCGGCCGAAAACGTGTACGTTTGCACTTCCCGGCCACAGGGAAGCTGCTAGCCGGGAATTCTCTGCCTCGTTCTACCGCTGCCCGGAATGCTACGCAGGGCAAAAGCGAATCTCGTCCTCCGTGCTTGCTTTCTCTCAGAAAGAGCCGTGGTGTGCGTTTTCGCGGGAAAACGCGTTTTGGGCCGAAAACGTGTACGTTTGCACTTCCCGGCCACAGGGAAGCTGCTAGCCGGGAATTCTCTGCCTGGTTCTACCCGCTGCCCGGAACGCTACGCAGGGCAAAAGCGATTCTCGTCCTCCGTGCTTGCTTTTTCTCAGAAAGAGCCGTGGTGTGCGTTTTCGCCGGAAAACGCGTTTTCGGCCGAAAACGTGTACGTTTGCACTTCCCGGCCACAGGGCAGCTGCTAGCCGGGAATTCTCTGCCTCGTTCTACCGCTGCCCGGAATGCTACGCAGGGCAAAAGCGATTCTCGTCCTCCGTGCTTGCTTTCTCTCAGAAAGAGCCGTGGTGTGCGTTTTCGCCGGAAAACGCGTTTTCGGCCGAAAACGTGTACGTTTGCACTTCCCGGCCACAGGGAAGCTGCTAGCCGGGAATTCTCTGCCTCGTTCTACCGCTGCCCGGAATGCTACGCAGGGCAAAAGCGAATCTCGTCCTCCGTGCTTGCTTTCTCTCAGAAAGAGCCGTGGTGTGCGTTTTCGCGGGAAAACGCGTTTTGGGCCGAAAACGTGTACGTTTGCACTTCCCCGCCACAGGGAAGCTGCTAGCCGGGAATTCTCTGCCTGGTTCTACCCGCTGCCCGGAACGCTACGCAGGGCAAAAGCGATTCTCGTCCTCCGTGCTTGCTTTTTCTCAGAAAGAGCCGTGGTGTGCGTTTTCGCCGGAAAACGCGTTTTCGGCCGAAAACGTGTACGTTTGCACTTCCCGGCCACAGGGAATCTGCTAGCCGGCAATTCGCTGCCTATTTCTACCCGCTGCTCAGAACGTTACGCAGGGCAAAAGCGATTCTCGTCTTCCGTGCTTTCTTTTTCTCAGAAAGAGCCGTGGTGTGCATTTTTGCGGGAAAACGCGTTTTCGGCCGAAAACGTGTACGTTTGCACTTCCCGGCCACAGGGAAGCTGCTAGCCGGGAATTCTCTGCCTGGTTCTACCCGCTGCCCGGAACGCTACGCAGGGCAAAAGCGATTCTCATCCTCCGTGCTTGCTTTTTCTCAGAAAGAGCCGTGGTGTGCTTTTTCGCCGGAAAACGCGTTTCCGGCCGAAAACGTGTACGATTGCACTTCCCGGCCACAGGGAAGCTGCTAGCCGGGAATTCTCTGCCTGGTTCTACCCGCTGCCCGGAACACTACGCAGGGCAAAAGCGATTCTCGTCCTCCGTGCTTGCTTTTTCTCAGAAAGAGCCGTGGTGTGCGTTTTCGCCGGAAAACGCGTTTTCGGCCGAAAACGTGTACGTTTGCACTTCCCGGCCACAGGGAAGCTGCTAGCCGGGAATTCTCTGCCTGGTTCTACCCGCTGCCCGGAACGCTACGCAGGGCAAAAGCGATTCTCGTCCTCCGTGCTTGCTTTTTCTCAGAAAGAGCCGTGGTGTGCGTTTTCGCCGGAAAACGCGTTTTCGGCCGAAAACGTGTACGTTTGCACTTCCCGGCCACAGGGCAGCTGCTAGCCGGGAATTCTCTGCCTCGTTCTACCGCTGCCCGGAATGCTACGCAGGGCAAAAGCGATTCTCGTCCTCCGTGCTTGCTTTTTCTCAGAAAGAGCCGTGGTGTGCGTTTTCGCCGGAAAACGCGTTTTCGGCCGAAAACGTGTACGTTTGCACTTCCCGGCCACAGGGAAGCTGCTAGCCGGGAATTCTCTGCCTCGTTCTACCGCTGCCCGGAATGCTACGCAGGGCAAAAGCGAATCTCGTCCTCCGTGCTTGCTTTCTCTCAGAAAGAGCCGTGGTGTGCGTTTTCGCCGGAAAACGCGTTTTCGGCCGAAAACGTGTACGTTTGCACTTCCCGGCCACAGGGAAGCTGCTAGCCGGGAATTCTCTGCCTGGTTCTACCCGCTGCCCGGAACGCTACGCAGGGCAAAAGCGATTCTCATCCTCCGTGCTTGCTTTTTCTCAGAAAGAGCCGTGGTGTGCTTTTTCGCCGGAAAACGCGTTTCCGGCCGAAAACGTGTACGATTGCACTTCCCGGCCACAGGGAAGCTGCTAGCCGGGAATTCTCTGCCTGGTTCTACCCGCTGCCCGGAACACTACGCAGGGCAAAAGCGATTCTCGTCCTCCGTGCTTGCTTTTTCTCAGAAAGAGCCGTGGTGTGCGTTTTCGCCGGAAAACGCGTTTTCGGCCGAAAACGTGTACGTTTGCACTTCCCGGCCACAGGGAAGCTGCTAGCCGGGAATTCTCTGCCTGGTTCTACCCGCTGCCCGGAACGCTACGCAGGGCAAAAGCGATTCTCGTCCTCCGTGCTTGCTTTTTCTCAGAAAGAGCCGTGGTGTGCGTTTTCGCCGGAAAACGCGTTTTCGGCCGAAAACGTGTACGTTTGCACTTCCCGGCCACAGGGAAGCTGCTAGCCGGGAATTCTCTGCCTCGTTCTACCGCTGCCCGGAATGCTACGCAGGGCAAAAGCGATTCTCGTCCTCCGTGCTTGCTTTCTCTCAGAAAGAGCCGTGGTGTGCGTTTTCGCCGGAAAACGCGTTTTCGGCCGAAAACGTGTACGTTTGCACTTCCCGGCCACAGGGAAGCTGCTAGCCGGGAATTCTCTGCCTCGTTCTACCGCTGCCCGGAATGCTACGCAGGGCAAAAGCGAATCTCGTCCTCCGTGCTTGCTTTCTCTCAGAAAGAGCCGTGGTGTGCGTTTTCGCGGGAAAACGCGTTTTGGGCCGAAAACGTGTACGTTTGCACTTCCCCGCCACAGGGAAGCTGCTAGCCGGGAATTCTCTGCCTGGTTCTACCCGCTGCCCGGAACGCTACGCAGGGCAAAAGCGATTCTCGTCCTCCGTGCTTGCTTTTTCTCAGAAAGAGCCGTGGTGTGCGTTTTCGCCGGAAAACGCGTTTTCGGCCGAAAACGTGTACGTTTGCACTTCCCGGCCACAGGGAATCTGCTAGCCGGCAATTCGCTGCCTATTTCTACCCGCTGCTCAGAACGTTACGCAGGGCAAAAGCGATTCTCGTCTTCCGTGCTTTCTTTTTCTCAGAAAGAGCCGTGGTGTGCGTTTTCGCGGGAAAACGCGTTTTCGGCCGAAAACGTGTACGTTTGCACTTCCCGGCCACAGGGAAGCTGCTAGCCGGGAATTCTCTGCCTGGTTCTACCCGCTGCCCGGAACGCTACGCAGGGCAAAAGCGATTCTCATCCTCCGTGCTTGCTTTTTCTCAGAAAGAGCCGTGGTGTGCTTTTTCGCCGGAAAACGCGTTTCCGGCCGAAAACGTGTACGATTGCACTTCCCGGCCACAGGGAAGCTGCTAGCCGGGAATTCTCTGCCTGGTTCTACCCGCTGCCCGGAACACTACGCAGGGCAAAAGCGATTCTCGTCCTCCGTGCTTGCTTTTTCTCAGAAAGAGCCGTGGTGTGCGTTTTCGCCGGAAAACGCGTTTTCGGCCGAAAACGTGTACGTTTGCACTTCCCGGCCACAGGGAAGCTGCTAGCCGGGAATTCTCTGCCTGGTTCTACCCGCTGCCCGGAACGCTACGCAGGGCAAAAGCGATTCTCGTCCTCCGTGCTTGCTTTTTCTCAGAAAGAGCCGTGGTGTGCGTTTTCGCCGGAAAACGCGTTTTCGGCCGAAAACGTGTACGTTTGCACTTCCCGGCCACAGGGCAGCTGCTAGCCGGGAATTCTCTGCCTCGTTCTACCGCTGCCCGGAATGCTACGCAGGGCAAAAGCGATTCTCGTCCTCCGTGCTTGCTTTCTCTCAGAAAGAGCCGTGGTGTGCGTTTTCGCCGGAAAACGCGTTTTCGGCCGAAAACGTGTACGTTTGCACTTCCCGGCCACAGGGAAGCTGCTAGCCGGGAATTCTCTGCCTCGTTCTACCGCTGCCCGGAATGCTACGCAGGGCAAAAGCGAATCTCGTCCTCCGTGCTTGCTTTCTCTCAGAAAGAGCCGTGGTGTGCGTTTTCGCCGGAAAACGCGTTTTCGGCCGAAAACGTGTACGTTTGCACTTCCCGGCCACAGGGAAGCTGCTAGTCGGGAATTCTCTGCCTGGTTCTACCCGCTGCCCGGAACACTACGCAGGGCAAAAGCGATTCTCGTCCTCCGTGCTTGCTTTTTCTCAGAAAGAGCCGTGGTGTGCGTTTTCGCGGGGAAACGCGTTTTCGGCCGAAAACGTGTACGTTTGCACTTCCCCGCCACAGGGAAGCTGCTAGACGGGAATTCTCTGCCTGGTTCTACCCGCTGCCCGGAACGCTACGCAGGGCAAAAGCGATTCTCGTCCTCCGTGCTTGCTTTTTCTCAGAAAGAGCCGTGGTGTGCGTTTTCGCCGGAAAACGCGTTTCCGGCCGAAAACGTGTACGATTGCACTTCCCGGCCACAGGGAAGCTGCTAGCCGGGAATTCTCTGCCTGGTTCTACCCGCTGCCCGGAACGCTACGCAGGGCAAAAGCGATTCTCGTCCTCCGTGCTTGCTTTTTCTCAGAAAGAGCCATGGTGTGCTTTTTCGCGGGAAAACGCGTTGTCGGCCGAAAACGTGTACGTTTGCACTTCCCCGCCACAGGGCAGCTGCTAACCGGGAATTCTCTGCCTGGTTCTACCCGCTGCCCGGAACGCTACGCAGGGCAAAAGCGATTCTGGTCCTCCGTGCTTGCTTTTTCTCAGAAAGAGCCATGGTGTGCTTTTTCGCGGGAAAACGCGTTTTCGGCCGAAAACGTGTACGTTTGCACTTCCCGGCCACAGGGCAGCTGCTAGCCGGGAATTCTCTGCCTGGTTCTACCCGCTGCCCGGAACGCTACGCAGGGCAAAAGCGATTCTCGTCCTCCGTGCTTGCTTTTTCTCAGAAAGAGCCATGGTGTGCTTTTTCGCGGGAAAACGCGTTTTCGGCCGAAAACGTGTACGTTTGCACTTCCCCGCCACAGAGAAGCTGCTAGCCGGGAATTCTCTGCCTGGTTCTACCCGCTGCCCGGAACGCTACGCAGGGCAAAAGCGATTTTCGTCCTCCGTGCTTGCTTTTTCTCAGAAAGAGCCGTGGTGTGCGTTTTCGCTAGAAAACGCGTTTTCGGCCGCAAACGTGTACGTTTGCACTTCCCGGCCACAGGGAAGCTGCTAGCCGGGAATTCTCTGCCTGGTTCTACCCGCTGCCCGGAACGCTACGCAGGGCAAAAGCGATTCTCGTCCTCCGTGCTTGCTTTTTCCCAGAAAGAGCCGTGGTGTGCGTTTTCGCCGGAAAACACGTTTTCGGCCGAAAACGTGTACGTTTGCACTTCCCGGCCACAGGGAAGCTGCTAGCCGGGAATTCTCTGCCTGGTTCTACCCGCTGCCCGGAACGCTACGCAGGGCAAAAGCGATTCTCGTCCTCCGTGCTTGCTTTCGCTCAGAAAGAGCCGTGGTGTGCGTCTTCGCCGGAAAACGCGTTTTCGGCCGAAAACGTGTACGTTTGCACTTCCCGGCCACAGGGAAGCTGCTAGCCGGGAATTCTCTGCCTGGTTCTACCCGCTGCCCGGAACGCTACGCAGGGCAAAAGCGATTCTCGTCCTCCGTGCTTGCTTTTTCTCAGAAAGAGCCGTGGTGTGCGTTTTCGCCGGTAAACGCGTTTTCGGCCGAAAACGTGTACGTTTGCACTTCCCGGCCACAGGGAAGCTGCTAGCCGGGAATTCTCTGCCTGGTTCTACCCGCTGCCCGGAACGCTACGCAGGGCAAAAGCGATTCTCGTCCTCCGTGCTTGCTTTTTCTCAGAAAGAGCCATGGTGTGCTTTTTCGCGGGAAAACGCGTTGTCGGCCGAAAACGTGTACGTTTGCACTTCCCGGCCACAGGGAAGCTGCTAGCCGGGAATTCTCTGCCTGGTTCTACCCGCTGCCCGGAACGCTACGCAGGGCAAAAGCGATTCTCGTCCTCCGTGCTTGCTTTTTCTCAGAAAGAGCCATGGTGTGCTTTTTCGCGGGAAAACGCGTTGTCGGCCGAAAACATGTACGTTTGCACTTCCCGGCCACAGGGCAGCTGCTAGCCGGGAATTCTCTGCCTGGTTCTACCCGCTGCCCGGAACGCTACGCAGGGCAAAAGCGATTCTGGTCCTCCGTGCTTGCTTTTTCTCAGAAAGAGCCATGGTGTGCTTTTTCGCGGGAAAACGCGTTTTCGGCCGAAAACGTGTACGTTTGCACTTCCCGGCCACAGGGCAGCTGCTAGCCGGGAATTCTCTGCCTGGTTCTACCCGCTGCCCGGAACGCTACGCAGGGCAAAAGCGATTCTCGTCCTCCGTGCTTGCTTTTTCTCAGAAAGAGCCATGGTGTGCTTTTTCGCGGGAAAACGCGTTTTCGGCCGAAAACGTGTACGTTTGCACTTCCCCGCCACAGAGAAGCTGCTAGCCGGGAATTCTCTGCCTGGTTCTACCCGCTGCCCGGAACGCTACGCAGGGCAAAAGCGATTTTCGTCCTCCGTGCTTGCTTTTTCTCAGAAAGAGCCGTGGTGTGCGTTTTCGCTAGAAAACGCGTTTTCGGCCGAAAACGTGTACGTTTGCACTTCCCGGCCACAGGGAAGCTGCTAGCCGGGAATTCTCTGCCTGGTTCTACCCGCTGCCCGGAACGCTACGCAGGGCAAAAGCGATTCTCGTCCTCCGTGCTTGCTTTTTCCCAGAAAGAGCCGTGGTGTGCGTTTTCGCCGGAAAACACGTTTTCGGCCGAAAACGTGTACGTTTGCACTTCCCGGCCACAGGGAAGCTGCTAGCCGGGAATTCTCTGCCTGGTTCTACCCGCTGCCCGGAACGCTACGCAGGGCAAAAGCGATTCTCGTCCTCCGTGCTTGCTTTCGCTCAGAAAGAGCCGTGGTGTGCGTCTTCGCCGGAAAACGCGTTTTCGGCCGAAAACATGTACGTTTGCACTTCCCGGCCACAGGGAAGCTGCTAGCCGGGAATTCTCTGCCTGGTTCTACCCGCTGCCCGGAACGCTACGCAGGGCAAAAGCGATTCTCGTCCTCCGTGCTTGCTTTTTCTCAGAAAGAGCCGTGGTGTGCGTTTTCGCCGGTAAACGCGTTTTCGGCCGAAAACGTGTACGTTTGCACTTCCCGGCCACAGGGAAGCTGCTAGCCGGGAATTCTCTGCCTGGTTCTACCCGCTGCCCGGAACGCTACGCAGGGCAAAAGCGATTCTCGTCCTCCGTGCTTGCTTTTTCTCAGAAAGAGCCATGGTGTGCTTTTTCGCGGGAAAACGCGTTGTCGGCCGAAAACGTGTACGTTTGCACTTCCCGGCCACAGGGAAGCTGCTAGCCGGGAATTCTCTGCCTGGTTCTACCCGCTGCCCGGAACGCTACGCAGGGCAAAAGCGATTCTCGTCCTCCGTGCTTGCTTTTTCTCAGAAAGAGCCATGGTGTGCTTTTTCGCTGGAAAACGCGTTGTCGGCCGAAAACATGTACGTTTGCACTTCCCGGCCACAGGGCAGCTGCTAGCCGGGAATTCTCTGCCTGGTTCTACCCGCTGCCCGGAACGCTACGCAGGGCAAAAGCGATTCTGGTCCTCCGTGCTTGCTTTTTCTCAGAAAGAGCCATGGTGTGCTTTTTCGCGGGAAAACGCGTTTTCGGCCGAAAACGTGTACGTTTGCACTTCCCGGCCACAGGGCAGCTGCTAGCCGGGAATTCTCTGCCTGGTTCTACCCGCTGCCCGGAACGCTACGCAGGGCAAAAGCGATTCTCGTCCTCCGTGCTTGCTTTTTCTCAGAAAGAGCCATGGTGTGCTTTTTCGCGGGAAAACGCGTTTTCGGCCGAAAACGTGTACGTTTGCACTTCCCGGCCACAGGGAAGCTGCTAGCCGGGAATTCTCTGCCTGGTTCTACCCGCTGCCCGGAACGCTACGCAGGGCAAAAGCGATTCTCGTCCTCCGTGCTTGCTTTTTCCCAGAAAGAGCCGTGGTGTGCGTTTTCGCCGGAAAACACGTTTTCGGCCGAAAACGTGTACGTTTGCACTTCCCGGCCACAGGGAAGCTGCTAGCCGGGAATTCTCTGCCTGGTTCTACCCGCTGCCCGGAACGCTACGCAGGGCAAAAGCGATTCTCGTCCTCCGTGCTTGCTTTTTCTCAGAAAGAGCCGTGGTGTGCGTTTTCGCCGGTAAACGCGTTTTCGGCCGAAAACGTGTACGTTTGCACTTCCCGGCCACAGGGAAGCTGCTAGCCGGGAATTCTCTGCCTGGTTCTACCCGCTGCCCGGAACGCTACGCAGGGCAAAAGCGATTCTCGTCCTCCGTGCTTGCTTTTTCTCAGAAAGAGCCATGGTGTGCTTTTTCGCGGGAAAACGCGTTGTCGGCCGAAAACGTGTACGTTTGCACTTCCCGGCCACAGGGAAGCTGCTAGCCGGGAATTCTCTGCCTGGTTCTACCCGCTGCCCGGAACGCTACGCAGGGCAAAAGCGATTCTCGTCCTCCGTGCTTGCTTTTTCTCAGAAAGAGCCATGGTGTGCTTTTTCGCGGGAAAACGCGTTGTCGGCCGAAAACGTGTACGTTTGCACTTCCCGGCCACAGGGCAGCTGCTAGCCGGGAATTCTCTGCCTGGTTCTACCCGCTGCCCGGAACGCTACGCAGGGCAAAAGCGATTCTGGTCCTCCGTGCTTGCTTTTTCTCAGAAAGAGCCATGGTGTGCTTTTTCGCGGGAAAACGCGTTTTCGGCCGAAAACGTGTACGTTTGCACTTCCCGGCCACAGGGCAGCTGCTAGCCGGGAATTCTCTGCCTGGTTCTACCCGCTGCCCGGAACGCTACGCAGGGCAAAAGCGATTCTCGTCCTCCGTGCTTGCTTTTTCTCAGAAAGAGCCATGGTGTGCTTTTTCGCGGGAAAACGCGTTTTCGGCCGAAAACGTGTACGTTTGCACTTCCCGGCCACAGGGAAGCTGCTAGCCGGGAATTCTCTGCCTGGTTCTACCCGCTGCCCGGAACGCTACGCAGGGCAAAAGCGATTTTCGTCCTCCGTGCTTGCTTTTTCTCAGAAAGAGCCGTGGTGTGCGTTTTCGCTAGAAAACGCGTTTTCGGCCGAAAACGTGTACGTTTGCACTTCCCGGCCACAGGGAAGCTGCTAGCCGGGAATTCTCTGCCTGGTTCTACCCGCTGCCCGGAACGCTACGCAGGGCAAAAGCGATTCTCGTCCTCCGTGCTTGCTTTTTCCCAGAAAGAGCCGTGGTGTGCGTTTTCGCCGGAAAACACGTTTTCGGTCGAAAACGTGTACGTTTGCACTTCCCGGCCACAGGGAAGCTGCTAGCCGGGAATTCTCTGCCTGGTTCTACCCGCTGCCCGGAACGCTACGCAGGGCAAAAGCGATTCTCGTCCTCCGTGCTTGCTTTCGCTCAGAAAGAGCCGTGGTGTGCGTCTTCGCCGGAAAACGCGTTTTCGGCCGAAAACGTGTACGTTTGCACTTCCCGGCCACAGGGAAGCTGCTAGCCGGGAATTCTCTGCCTGGTTCTACCCGCTGCCCGGAACGCTACGCAGGGCAAAAGCGATTCTCGTCCTCCGTGCTTGCTTTTTCTCAGAAAGAGCCGTGGTGTGCGTTTTCGCCGGTAAACGCGTTTTCGGCCGAAAACGTGTACGTTTGCACTTCCCGGCCACAGGGAAGCTGCTAGCCGGGAATTCTCTGCCTGGTTCTACCCGCTGCCCGGAACGCTACGCAGGGCAAAAGCGATTCTCGTCCTCCGTGCTTGCTTTTTCTCAGAAACAGCCGTGGTGTGCGTTTTCGCGAGAAAACGCGTTTTCGGCCGAAAACGTGTACGTTTGCACTTCCCGGCCACAGGGAAGCTGCTAGCCGGGAATTCTCTGCCTGGTTCTACCCGCTGCCCGGAACGCTACGCAGGGCAAAAGCGATTCTCGTCCTCCGTGCTTGCTTTTTCTCAGAAAGAGCCGTGGTGTGCGTTTTCGCTGGAAAACACGTTTTCGGCCGAAAACGTGTACGTTTGCACTTCCCCGCCACAGGGAAGCTGCTAGACGGGAATTCTCTGCCTGGTTCTACCCGCTGCCCGGAACGCTACGCAGGGCAAAAGCGATTCTCGTCCTCTGTGCTTGCTTTTTCTCAGAAAGAGCCGTGGTGTGCGTTTTCACCGGAAAACGCGTTTTCGGCCGAAAACGTGTACGTTTGCACTTCCCGGCCACAGGGAAGCTGCTAGCCGGCAATTCGCTGCCTATTTCTACCCGCTGCTCAGAACTCTACGCAGGGCAAAAGCGATTCTCGTCCTCCGTGCTTGCTTTTTCTCAGAAAGAGCCGTGGTGTGCGTTTTCGCCGGAAAACGCGTTTTCGGCCGAAAACGTGTACGTTTGCACTTCCCCGCCACAGGGAAGCTGCTAGCCGGGAATTCTCTGCCTGGTTCTACACGCTGCCCGGAACGCTACGCAGGGCAAAAGCGATTCTCGTCCTCCGTGCTTGCTTTTTCTCGGAAAGAGCCGTGGTGTGCGTTTTCGCCGGAAAACGCGTTTTCGGCCGAAAACGTGTACGTTTGCACTTCCCGGCCACAGGGAAGCTGCTAGCCGGGAATTCTCTGCCTGGTTCTACCCGCTGCCCGGAACGCTACGCAGGGCAAAAGCGATTCTCGTCCTCCGTGCTTGCTTTTTCTCAGAAAGAGCCGTGGTGTGCGTTTTCGCGGGAAAAAGCGTTTTCGGCCGAAAACGTGTACGTTTGCACTTCCCGGCCACAGGGAAGCTGCTAGCCGGGAATTCTCTGCCTGGTTCTACCCGCTGCCCGGAACGCTACGCAGGGCAAAAGCGATTCTCGTCCTCCGTGCTTGCTTTTTCTCAGAAAGAGCCGTGGTGTGCGTTTTCGTCGGAAAACGCGTTTTCGTCCGAAAACGTGTACGTTTGCACTTCCCGGCCACAGGGAAGCTGCTAGACGGGAATTCTCTGCCTGGTTCTACCCGCTGCCCGGAACGCTACGCAGGGCAAAAGCGATTCTCGTCCTCCGTGCTTGCTTTTTCTCAGAAAGAGCCGTGGTGTGCGTTTTCGCCGGAAAACGCGTTTTCGGCCGAAAACGTGTACGTTTGCACTTCCCGGCCACAGGGAAGCTGCTAGCCGGGAATTCTCTGCCTGGTTCTACCCGCTGCCCGGAACACTACGCAGGGCAAAAGCGATTCTCGTCCTCCGTGCTTGCTTTTTCTCAGAAAGAGCCGTGGTGTGCGTTTTCGCCAGAAAACGCGTTTTCGGCCGAAAACGTGTACGTTTGCACTTCCCGGCCACAGGGAAGCTGCTAGCCGGGAATTCTCTGCCTGGTTCTACCCGCTGCCCGGAACGCTACGCAGGGCAAAAGCGATTCTCGTCCTCCGTGCTTGCTTTTTCTCAGAAAGAGCCGTGGTGTGCGTTTTCGCCGGTAAACGCGTTTTCGGCCGAAAACGCGTACGTTTGCACTTCCCGGCCACAGGGAAGCTGCTAGCCGGGAATTCTCTGCCTGGTTCTACCCGCTGCCCGGAACGCTACGCAGGGCAAAAGCGATTCTCGTCCTCCGTGCTTGCTTTTTCTCAGAAAGAGCCGTGGTGTGCGTTTTCGCCGGAAAACGCGTTTTCGGCCGAAAACGTGTACGTTTGCACTTCCCCGCCACAGGGAAGCTGCTAGCCGGGAATTCTCTGCCTGGTTCTACCCGCTGCCCGGAACGCTACGCAGGGCAAAAGCGATTCTCGTCCTCCGTGCTTGCTTTTTCTCAGAAAGAGCCGTGGTGTGCGTTTTCGCCGGAAAACGCGTTTTCGGCCGAAAACGTGTACGTTTGCACTTCCCGGCCACAGGGAAGCTGCTAGCCGGGAATTCGCTGCCTATTTCTACCCGCTGCTCGGAACGCTACGCAGGGCAAAAGCGATTCTCGTCCTCCGTGCTTGCTTTTTCTCAGAAAGAGCCGTGGTGTGCGTTTTCGCCGGAAAACGCGTTTTCGGCCGAAAACGTGTACGTTTGCACTTCCCGGCCACAGGGAAGCTGCTAGCCGGGAATTCTCTGCCTGGTTCTACCCGCTGCCCGGAACGCTACGCAGGGCAAAAGCGATTCTCGTCCTCCGTGCTTGCTTTTTCTCAGAAAGAGCCGTGGTGTGCGTTTTCGCCGGAAAACGCGTTTTCGGCCGAAAACGTGTACGTTTGCACTTCCCGGCCACAGGGAAGCTGCTAGCCGGGAATTCTCTGCCTGGTTCTACCCGCTGCCCGGAACGCTACGCAGGGCAAAAGCGATTCTCGTCCTCCGTGCTTGCTTTTTCTCAGAAAGAGCCGTGGTGTGCGTTTTCGCCGGAAAACGCGTTTTCGGCGAAAACGTGTACGTTTGCACTTCCCGGCCACAGGGAAGCTGCTAGCCACGAATTCTCTGCCTGGTTCTACCCGCTGCCCGGAACACTACGCAGGGCAAAAGCGATTCTCGTCCTCCGTGCTTGCTTTTTCTCAGAAAGAGCCATGGTGTGCTTTTTCGACGGAAAACGCGTTTTCGGCCGAAAATGTGTACGTTTGCACTTCCCCGCCACAGGGAAGCTGCTAGCCGGGAATTCTCTGCCTGGTTCTACCCGCTGCCCGGAACGCTACGCAGGGCAAAAGCGATTCTCGTCCTCCGTGCTTGCTTTTTCTCAGAAAGAGCCGTGGTGTGCGTTTTCGCCGGTAAACGCGTTTTCGGCCGAAAACGTGTACGTTTGCACTTCCCGGCCACAGGGAAGCTGCTAGCCGGGAATTCTCTGCCTGGTTCTACCCGCTGCCCGGAACGCTACGCAGGGCAAAAGCTATTCTCGTCCTCCGTGCTTGCTTTTTCTCAGAAAGAGCCGTGGTGTGCGTTTTCGCCGGAAAACGCGTTTTCGGCCGAAAACGTGTACGTTTGCACTTCCCGGCCACAGGGAAGCTGCTAGCCGGGAATTCTCTGCCTGGTTCTACCCGCTGCCCGGAACGCTACGCAGGGCAAAAGCGATTCTCGTCCTCCGTGCTTGCTTTTTCTCAGAAAGAGCCGTGGTGTGCGTTTTCGCCGGAAAACGCGTTTTCGGCCGAAAACGTGTACGTTTGCACTTCCCGGCCACAGGGAAGCTGCTACCCGGGAATTCTCTGCCTGGTTCTACCCGCTGCCCGGAACGCTACGCAGGGCAAAAGCGATTCTCGTCCTCCGTGCTTGCTTTTTCTCAGAAAGAGCCGTGGTGTGCGTTTTCGCCGGAAAACGCGTTTTCGGCCGAAAACGTGTACGTTTGCACTTCCCGGCCACAGGGAAGCTGCTAGACGGGAATTCTCTGCCTGGTTCTACCCGCTGCCCGGAACGCTACGCAGGGCAAAAGCGATTCTCGTCCTCCGTGCTTGCTTTTTCTCAGAAAGAGCCGTGGTGTGCGTTTTCGCCGGTAAACGCGTTTTCGGCCGAAAACGTGTACGTTTGCACTTCCCGGCCACAGGGAAGCTGCTAGCCGGGAATTCTCTGCCTGGTTCTACCCGCTGCCCGGAACGCTACGCAGGGCAAAAGCGATTCTCGTCCTCCGTGCTTGCTTTTTCTCAGAAAGAGCCGTGGTGTGCGTTTTTGCCGGAAAACGCGTTTTCGGCCGAAAACGTGTACGTTTGCACTTCCCGGCCACAGGGAAGCTGCTAGCCGGCAATTCGCTGCCTGGTTCTACCCGCTGCCCGGAACGCTACGCAGGGCAAAAGCGATTCTCGTCCTCCGTGCTTGCTTTTTCTCAGAAAGAGCCGTGGTGTGCGTTTTCGCCGGTAAACGCGTTTTCGGCCGAAAACGTGTACGTTTGCACTTCCCGGCCACAGGGAAGCTGCTAGACGGGAATTCTCTGCCTGGTTCTACACGCTGCCCGGAACGCTACGCAGGGCAAAAGCGATTCTCGTCCTCCGTGCTTGCTTTTTCTCAGAAAGAGCCGTGGTGTGCGTTTTCGCGGGAAAACGCGTTTTCGGCCGAAAACCTGTACGTTTGCACTTCCCGGCCACAGGGAAGCTGCTAGCCGGGAATTCTCTGCCTGGTTCTACCCGCTGCCCGGAACACTACGCAGGGCAAAAGCGATTCTCGTCCTCCGTGCTTGCTTTTTCTCAGAAAGAGCCGTGGTGTGCGTTTTCGCCAGAAAACGCGTTTTCGGCCGAAAACGTGTACGTTTGCACTTCCCCGCCACAGGGAAGCTGCTAGCCGGGAATTCTCTGCCTGGTTCTACCCGCTGCCCGGAACGCTACGCAGGGCAAAAGCGATTCTCGTCCTCCGTGCTTGCTTTTTCTCAGAAAGAGCCGTGGTGTGCGTTTTCGCCGGTAAACGCGTTTTCGGCCGAAAACGTGTACGTTTGCACTTCCCCGCCACAGGGAAGCTGCTAGCCGGGAATTCTCTGCCTGGTTCTACCCGCTGCCCGGAACGCTACGCAGGGCAAAAGCGATTCTCGTCCTCCGTGCTTGCTTTTTCTCAGAAAGAGCCGTGGTGTGCGTTTTCGCCGGAAAACGCGTTTTCGGCCGAAAACGTGTACGTTTGCACTTCCCGGCCACAGGGAAGCTGCTAGACGGGAATTCTCTGCCTGGTTCTACCCGCTGCCCGGAACGCTACGCAGGGCAAAAGCGATTCTCGTCCTCCGTGCTTGCTTTTTCTCAGAAAGAGCCGTGGTGTGCGTTTTCGCCGCAAAACGCGTTTTCGGCCGAAAACGTGTACGTTTGCACTTCCCGGCCACAGGGAAGCTGCTAGCCGGGAATTCTCTGCCTGGTTCTACCCGCTGCCCGGAACGCTACGCAGGGCAAAAGCGATTCTCGTCCTCCGTGCTTGCTTTTTCTCAGAAAGAGCCGTGGTGTGCGTTTTCGCCGGAAAACGCGTTTTCGGCCGAAAACGTGTACGTTTGCACTTCCCGGCCACAGGGAAGCTGCTAGCCGGGAATTCTCTGCCTGGTTCTACCCGCTGCCCGGAACGCTACGCAGGGCAAAAGCGATTCTCGTCCTCCGTGCTTGCTTTTTCTCAGAAAGAGCCGTGGTGTGCGTTTTCGCCGGAAAACGCGTTTTCGGCCGAAAACGTGTACGTTTGCACTTCCCGGCCACAGGGAAGCTGCTAGCCGGGAATTCTCTGCCTGGTTCTACCCGCTGCCCGGAACGCTACGCAGGGCAAAAGCGATTCTCGTCCTCCGTGCTTGCTTTTTCTCAGAAAGAGCCGTGGTGTGCGTTTTCGCCGGAAAACGCGTTTTCGGCCGAAAACGTGTACGTTTGCACTTCCCGGCCACAGGGAAGCTGCTAGCCGGGAATTCTCTGCCTGGTTCTACCCGCTGCCCGGAACGCTACGCAGGGCAAAAGCGATTCTCGTCCTCCGTGCTTGCTTTTTCTCAGAAAGAGCCGTGGTGTGCGTTTTCGCCGGAAAACGCGTTTTCGGCCGAAAACGTGTACGTTTGCACTTCCCGGCCACAGGGAAGCTGCTAGACGGGAATTCTCTGCCTGGTTCTACCCGCTGCCCGGAACACTACGCAGGGCAAAAGCGATT
Source organism: Athene noctua (assembly GCF_965140245.1). NCBI lineage: Eukaryota > Metazoa > Chordata > Aves > Strigiformes > Strigidae > Athene > Athene noctua. The sequence continues at coordinate 54,909 of NW_027437719.1, forward strand.
CTCGTCCTCCGTGCTTGCTTTTTCTCAGAAAGAGCCGTGGTGTGCGTTTTCGCTAGAAAACGCGTTTTCGGCCGAAAACGTGTACGTTTGCACTTCCCCGCCACAGGGAAGCTGCTAGCCGGGAATTCTCTGCCTGGTTCTACCCGCTGCCCGGAACGCTACGCAGGGCAAAAGCGATTCTCGTCCTCCGTGCTTGCTTTTTCTCAGAAAGAGCCGTGGTGTGCGTTTTCGCCGGTAAACGCGTTTTCGGCCGAAAACGTGTACGTTTGCACTTCCCCGCCACAGGGAAGCTGCTAGCCGGGAATTCTCTGCCTGGTTCTACCCGCTGCCCGGAACGCTACGCAGGGCAAAAGCGATTCTCGTCCTCCGTGCTTGCTTTTTCTCAGAAAGAGCCGTGGTGTGCGTTTTCGCCGGAAAACGCGTTTTCGGCCGAAAACGTGTACGTTTGCACTTCCCCGCCACAGGGAAGCTGCTAGCCGGGAATTCTCTGCCTGGTTCTACCCGCTGCCCGGAACGCTACGCAGGGCAAAAGCGATTCTCGTCCTCCGTGCTTGCTTTTTCTCAGAAAGAGCCGTGGTGTGCGTTTTCGCCGGAAAACGCGTTTTCGGCCGAAAACGTGTACGTTTGCACTTCCCGGCCACAGGGAAGCTGCTAGCCGGGAATTCTCTGCCTGGTTCTACCCGCTGCCAGGAACGCTACGCAGGGCAAAAGCGATTCTCGTCCTCCGTGCTTGCTTTTTCTCAGAAAGAGCCGTGGTGTGCGTTTTCGCCGGAAAACGCGTTTTCGGCCGAAAACGTGTACGTTTGCACTTCCCGGCCACAGGGAAGCTGCTAGACGGAAATTCTCTGCCTGGTTCTATCCGCTGCCCGGAACGCTACGCAGGGCAAAAGCGATTCTCGTCCTCCGTGCTTGCTTTTTCTCAGAAAGAGCCATGGTGTGCTTTTTCGCCGGAAAACGCGTTTTCGGCTGAAAACGTGTACGTTTGCACTTCCCGGCCACAGGGAAGCTGCTAGCCGGGAATTCTCTGCCTGGTTCTACCCGCTGCCAGGAACGCTACGCAGGGCAAAAGCGATTCTCGTCCTCCGTGCTTGCTTTTTCTCAGAAAGAGCCGTGGTGTGCGTTTTCGCCGGAAAACGCGTTTTCGGCCGAAAACGTGTACGTTTGCACTTCCCGGCCACAGGGAAGCTGCTAGCCGGGAATTCTCTGCCTGGTTCTACCCGCTGCCCGGAACGCTACGCAGGGCAAAAGCGATTCTCGTCCTCCGTGCTTGCTTTTTCTCAGAAAGAGCCATGGTGTGCTTTTTCGCCGGAAAACGCGTTTTCGGCCGAAAACGTGTACGTTTGCACTTCCCGGCCACAGGGAAGCTGCTAGCCGGGAATTCTCTGCCTGGTTCTACCCGCTGCCCGGAACGCTACGCAGGGCAAAAGCGATTCTCGTCCTCCGTGCTTGCTTTTTCTCAGAAAGAGCCGTGGTGTGCGTTTTCGCCGGAAAACGCGTTTTCGGCCGAAAACGTGTACGTTTGCACTTCCCGGCCACAGGGAAGCTGCTAGCCGGGAATTCTCTGCCTGGTTCTACCCGCTGCCCGGAACGCTACGCAGGGCAAAAGCGATTCTCGTCCTCCGTGCTTGCTTTTTCTCAGAAAGAGCCGTGGTGTGCGTTTTCGCCGGAAAACGCGTTTTCGGCCGAAAACGTGTACGTTTGCACTTCCCCGCCACAGGGAAGCTGCTAGCCGGGAATTCTCTGCCTGGTTCTACCCGCTGCCAGGAACGCTACGCAGGGCAAAAGCGATTCTCGTCCTCCGTGCTTGCTTTCTCTCAGAAAGAGCCGTGGTGTGCGTTTTCGCCGGAAAAAGCGTTTTCGGCCGAAAACGTGTACGTTTGCACTTCCCGGCCACAGGGAAGCTGCTAGCCGGGAATTCTCTGCCTGGTTCTACCCGCTGCCCGGAACGCTACGCAGGGCAAAAGCGATTCTCGTCCTCCGTGCTTGCTTTTTCTCAGAAAGAGCCATGGTGTGCTTTTTCGCCGGAAAACGCGTTTTCGGCCGAAAACGTGTACGTTTGCACTTCCCGGCCACAGGGAAGCTGCTAGCCGGGAATTCTCTGCCTGGTTCTACCCGCTGCCAGGAACGCTACGCAGGGCAAAAGCGATTCTCGTCCTCCGTGCTTGCTTTTTCTCAGAAAGAGCCGTGGTGTGCGTTTTCGCCGGAAAACGCGTTTTCGGCCGAAAACGTGTACGTTTGCACTTCCCGGCCACAGGGAAGCTGCTAGCCGGGAATTCTCTGCCTGGTTCTACCCGCTGCCCGGAACGCTACGCAGGGCAAAAGCGATTCTCGTCCTCCGTGCTTGCTTTTTCTCAGAAAGAGCCATGGTGTGCTTTTTCGCCGGAAAACGCGTTTTCGGCCGAAAACGTGTACGTTTGCACTTCCCGGCCACAGGGAAGCTGCTAGCCGGGAATTCTCTGCCTGGTTCTACCCGCTGCCCGGAACGCTACGCAGGGCAAAAGCGATTCTCGTCCTCCGTGCTTGCTTTTTCCCAGAAAGAGCCGTGGTGTGCGTTTTCGCCGGAAAACGCGTTTTCGGCCGAAAACGTGTACGTTTGCACTTCCCGGCCACAGGGAAGCTGCTAGACGGGAATTCTCTGCCTGGTTCTACCCGCTGCCCGGAACGATACGCAGGGCAAAAGCGATTCTCGTCCTCCGTGCTTGCTTTTTCTCAGAAAGAGCCGTGGTGTGAGTTTTCGCGGGAAAACGCATTTTCGGCTGAAAACGTGTACGTTTGCACTTCCCGGCCAGAGGGAAGCTGCTAGCCGGGAATTCTCTGCCTGGTTCTACCCGCTGCCCGGAACACTACGCAGGGCAAAAGCGATTCTCGTCCTCCGTGCTTGCTTTTTCTCAGAAAGAGCCGTGGTGTGCGTTTTTGCCAGAAAACGCGTTTTCGTCCGAAAACGTGTACGTTTGCACTTCCCCGCCACAGGGAAGCTGCTAGCCGGGAATTCTCTGCCTGGTTCTACCCGCTGCCCGGAACGCTACGCAGGGCAAAAGCGATTCTCGTCCTCCATGCTTGCTTTTTCTCAGAAAGAGCCATGGTGTGCTTTTTCGCCGGAAAACGCGTTTTCGGCCGAAAACGTGTACGTTTGCACTTCCCGGCCACAGAGAAGCTGCTAGCCGGCAATTCGCTGCCTATTTCTACCCGCTGCCCGGAACGCTACGCAGGGCAAAAGCGATTCTCGTCCTCCGTGCTTGCTTTTTCTCAGAAAGAGCCGTGGTGTGCGTTTTCGCGGGAAAACGCGTTTTCGGCCGAAAACCTGTACGTTTGCACTTCCCGGCCACAGGGAAGCTGCTAGCCGGGAATTCTCTGCCTGGTTCTACCCGCTGCCCGGAACGCTACGCAGGGCAAAAGCGATTCTCGTCCTCCGTGCTTGCTTTTTCTCAGAAAGAGCCGTGGTGTGCGTTTTCGCCGGAAAACGCGTTTTCGGCCGAAAACGTGTACATTTGCACTTCCCGGCCACAGGGAAGCTGCTAGCCGGGAATTCTCTGCCTGGTTCTACCCGCTGCTCAGAACACTACGCAGGGCAAAAGCGATTCTCGTCCTCCGTGCTTGCTTTTTCTCAGAAAGAGCCGTGGTGTGCGTTTTCGCCGGAAAACGCGTTTTCGGCCGAAAACGTGTACGTTTGCACTTCCCGGCCACAGGGAAGCTGCTAGACGGGAATTCTCTGCCTGGTTCTACCCGCTGCCCGGAACGCTACGCAGGGCAAAAGCGATTCTCGTCCTCCGTGCTTGCTTTTTCTCAGAAAGAGCCGTGGTGTGCGTTTTCGCCGGAAAACGCGTTTTCGGCCGAAAACGTGTACGTTTGCACTTCCCGGCCACAGGGAAGCTGCTAGACGGGAATTCTCTGCCTGGTTCTACCCGCTGCCCGGAACGCTACGCAGGGCAAAAGCGATTCTCGTCCTCCGTGCTTGCTTTTTCTCAGAAAGAGCCGTGGTGTGCGTTTTCGCCGGAAAACGCGTTTTCGGCCGAAAACGTGTACGTTTGCACTTCCCGGCCACAGGGAAGCTGCTAGACGGGAATTCTCTGCCTGGTTCTACCCGCTGCCCGGAACGCTACGCAGGGCAAAAGCGATTCTCGTCCTCCATGCTTGCTTTTTCTCAGAAAGAGCCATGGTGTGCTTTTTCGCCGGAAAACGCGTTTTCGGCCGAAAACGTGTACGTTTGCACTTCCCGGCCACAGAGAAGCTGCTAGCCGGGAATTCTCTGCCTGGTTCTACCCGCTGCTCAGAACGCTACGCAGGGCAAAAGCGATTCTCGTCCTCCGTGCTTGCTTTTTCTCAGAAAGAGCCGTGGTGTGCGTTTTCGCCGGAAAACGCGTTTTCGGCCGAAAACGTGTACGTTTGCACTTCCCGGCCACAGGGAAGCTGCTAGACGGGAATTCTCTGCCTGGTTCTACCCGCTGCCCGGAACGCTACGCAGGGCAAAAGCGATTCTCGTCCTCCGTGCTTGCTTTTTCTCAGAAAGAGCCGTGGTGTGCGTTTTCGCCGGAAAACGCGTTTTCGGCCGAAAACGTGTACGTTTGCACTTCCCGGCCACAGGGAAGCTGCTAGCCGGGAATTCTCTGCCTGGTTCTACCCGCTGCCCGGAACGCTACGCAGGGCAAAAGCGATTCTCGTCCTCCGTGCTTGCTTTTTCTCAGAAAGAGCCGTGGTGTGCGTTTTCGCCGGAAAACGCGTTTTCGGCCGAAAACGTGTACGTTTGCACTTCCCGGCCACAGGGAAGCTGCTAGCCGGGAATTCTCTGCCTGGTTCTACCCGCTGCCCGGAACGCTACGCAGGGCAAAAGCGATTCTCGTCCTCCGTGCTTGCTTTTTCTCAGAAAGAGCCGTGGTGTGCGTTTTCGCCGGAAAACGCGTTTTCGGCCGAAAACGTGTACGTTTGCACTTCCCGGCCACAGGGAAGCTGCTAGCCGGGAATTCTCTGCCTGGTTCTACCCGCTGCCCGGAACGCTACGCAGGGCAAAAGCGATTCTCGTCCTCCGTGCTTGCTTTTTCTCAGAAAGAGCCGTGGTGTGCGTTTTCGCCGGAAAACGCGTTTTCGGCCGAAAACGTGTACGTTTGCACTTCCCGGCCACAGGGAAGCTGCTAGCCGGGAATTCTCTGCCTGGTTCTACCCGCTGCCCGGAACGCTACGCAGGGCAAAAGCGATTCTCGTCCTCCGTGCTTGCTTTTTCTCAGAAAGAGCCGTGGTGTGCGTTTTCGCCGGAAAACGCGTTTTCGGCCGAAAACGTGTACGTTTGCACTTCCCGGCCACAGGGAAGCTGCTAGACGGGAATTCTCTGCCTGGTTCTACCCGCTGCCCGGAACACTACGCAGGGCAAAAGCGATTCTCGTCCTCCGTGCTTGCTTTTTCTCAGAAAGAGCCGTGGTGTGCGTTTTCGCTAGAAAACGCGTTTTCGGCCGAAAACGTGTACGTTTGCACTTCCCGGCCACAGGGAAGCTGCTAGCCGGGAATTCTCTGCCTGGTTCTACCCGCTGCCAGGAACGCTACGCAGGGCAAAAGCGATTCTCGTCCTCCGTGCTTGCTTTCTCTCAGAAAGAGCCGTGGTGTGCGTTTTCGCCGGAAAACGCGTTTTCGGCCGAAAACGTGTACGTTTGCACTTCCCGGCCACAGGGAAGCTGCTAGCCGGGAATTCTCCGCCTGGTTCTACCCGCTGCCCGGAACGCTACGCAGGGCAAAAGCGATTCTCGTCCTCCGTGCTTGCTTTTTCTCAGAAAGAGCCATGGTGTGCTTTTTCGCCGGAAAACGCGTTTTCGGCCGAAAACGTGTACGTTTGCACTTCCCGGCCACAGGGAAGCTGCTAGCCGTGAATTCTCTGCCTGGTTCTACCCGCTGCCCGGAACGCTACGCAGGGCAAAAGCGATTCTCGTCCTCCGTGCTTGCTTTTTCTCAGAAAGAGCCATGGTGTGCTTTTTCGCCGGAAAACGCGTTTTCGGCCGAAAACGTGTACGTTTGCACTTCCCGGCCACAGGGAAGCTGCTAGCCGGGAATTCTCTGCCTGGTTCTACCCGCTGCCCGGAACGCTACGCAGGGCAAAAGCGATTCTCGTCCTCCGTGCTTGCTTTTTCCCAGAAAGAGCCGTGGTGTGCGTTTTCGCCGGAAAACGCGTTTTCGGCCGAAAACGTGTACGTTTGCACTTCCCGGCCACAGGGAAGCTGCTAGACGGGAATTCTCTGCCTGGTTCTACCCGCTGCCCGGAACGATACGCAGGGCAAAAGCGATTCTCGTCCTCCGTGCTTGCTTTTTCTCAGAAAGAGCCGTGGTGTGAGTTTTCGCGGGAAAACGCATTTTCGGCTGAAAACGTGTACGTTTGCACTTCCCGGCCAGAGGGAAGCTGCTAGCCGGGAATTCTCTGCCTGGTTCTACCCGCTGCCCGGAACACTACGCAGGGCAAAAGCGATTCTCGTCCTCCGTGCTTGCTTTTTCTCAGAAAGAGCCGTGGTGTGCGTTTTTGCCAGAAAACGCGTTTTCGTCCGAAAACGTGTACGTTTGCACTTCCCCGCCACAGGGAAGCTGCTAGCCGGGAATTCTCTGCCTGGTTCTACCCGCTGCCCGGAACGCTACGCAGGGCAAAAGCGATTCTCGTCCTCCATGCTTGCTTTTTCTCAGAAAGAGCCATGGTGTGCTTTTTCGCCGGAAAACGCGTTTTCGGCCGAAAACGTGTACGTTTGCACTTCCCGGCCACAGAGAAGCTGCTAGCCGGCAATTCGCTGCCTATTTCTACCCGCTGCCCGGAACGCTACGCAGGGCAAAAGCGATTCTCGTCCTCCGTGCTTGCTTTTTCTCAGAAAGAGCCGTGGTGTGCGTTTTCGCGGGAAAACGCGTTTTCGGCCGAAAACCTGTACGTTTGCACTTCCCGGCCACAGGGAAGCTGCTAGCCGGGAATTCTCTGCCTGGTTCTACCCGCTGCCCGGAACGCTACGCAGGGCAAAAGCGATTCTCGTCCTCCGTGCTTGCTTTTTCTCAGAAAGAGCCGTGGTGTGCGTTTTCGCCGGAAAACGCGTTTTCGGCCGAAAACGTGTACGTTTGCACTTCCCGGCCACAGGGAAGCTGCTAGACGGGAATTCTCTGCCTGGTTCTACCCGCTGCCCGGAACGCTACGCAGGGCAAAAGCGATTCTCGTCCTCCGTGCTTGCTTTTTCTCAGAAAGAGCCGTGGTGTGCGTTTTCGCCGGAAAACGCGTTTTCGGCCGAAAACGTGTACGTTTGCACTTCCCGGCCACAGGGAAGCTGCTAGACGGGAATTCTCTGCCTGGTTCTACCCGCTGCCCGGAACGCTACGCAGGGCAAAAGCGATTCTCGTTCTCCATGCTTGCTTTTTCTCAGAAAGAGCCATGGTGTGCTTTTTCGCCGGAAAACGCGTTTTCGGCCGAAAACGTGTACGTTTGCACTTCCCGGCCACAGGGAAGCTGCTAGCCGGGAATTCTCTGCCTGGTTCTACCCGCTGCTCAGAACGCTACGCAGGGCAAAAGCGATTCTCGTCCTCTGTGCTTGCTTTTTCTCAGAAAGAGCCGTGGTGTGCGTTTTCGCCGGAAAACGCGTTTTCGGCCGAAAACGTGTACGTTTGCACTTCCCCGCCACAGGGAAGCTGCTAGACGGGAATTCTCTGCCTGGTTCTACCCGCTGCCGGGAACGCTACGCAGGGCAAAAGCGATTCTCTTCCTCCGTGCTTGCTTTTTCTCAGAAAGAGCCGTGGTGTGCGTTTTCGCCGGAAAACGCGTTTTCGGCCGAAAACGTGTACGTTTGCACTTCCCGGCCACAGGGAAGCTGCTAGCCGGGAATTCTCTGCCTGGTTCTACCCGCTGCCAGGAACGCTACGCAGGGCAAAAGCGATTCTCGTCCTCCGTGCTTGCTTTTTCTCAGAAAGAGCCGTGGTGTGCGTTTTCGCCGGAAAACGCGTTTTCGGCCGAAAACGTGTACGTTTGCACTTCCCGGCCACAGGGAAGCTGCTAGCCGGGAATTCTCTGCCTGGTTCTACCCGCTGCCCGGAACGCTACGCAGGGCAAAAGCGATTCTCGTCCTCCGTGCTTGCTTTTTCTCAGAAAGAGCCATGGTGTGCTTTTTCGCCGGAAAACGCGTTTTCGGCCGAAAACGTGTACGTTTGCACTTCCCGGCCACAGGGAAGCTGCTAGCCGGCAATTCGCTGCCTATTTCTACCCGCTGCCCGGAACGCTACGCAGGGCAAAAGCGATTCTCGTCCTCCGTGCTTGCTTTTTCTCAGAAAGAGCCGTGGTGTGCGTTTTCGCCGGAAAACGCGTTTTCGGCCTAAAACGTGTACGTTTGCACTTCCCCGCCACAGGGAAGCTGCTAGACGGGAATTCTCTACCTGGTTCTACCCGCTGCCCGGAACGCTACGCAGGGCAAAAGCGATTCTCGTCCTCCGTGCTTGCTTTTTCTCAGAAAGAGCCGTGGTGTGCTTTTTCTACGGAAAACGCGTTTTCGGCCGGAAACGTGTACGTTTGCACTTCCCGGCCACAGGGAAGCTGCTAGCCGGCAATTCGCTGCCTATTTCTACCCGCTGCTCAGAACGCTACGCAGGGCAAAAGCGATTCTCGTCCTCCGTGCTTGCTTTTTCTCAGAAAGAGCCGTGGTGTGCGTTTTCGCGGGAAAACGCGTTTTCGGCCGAAAACCTGTACGTTTGCACTTCCCGACCACAGGGAAGCTGCTAGCCGGGAATTCTCTGCCTGGTTCTACCCGCTGCCCGGAACGCTACGCAGGGCAAAAGCGATTCTCGTCCTCCGTGCTTGCTTTTTCTCAGAAAGAGCCGTGGTGTGCGTTTTCGCCGGAAAACGCGTTTTCGGCCGAAAACGTGTACATTTGCACTTCCCGGCCACAGGGAAGCTGCTAGCCGGGAATTCTCTGCCTGGTTCTACCCGCTGCTCAGAACACTACGCAGGGCAAAAGCGATTCTCGTCCTCCGTGCTTGCTTTTTCTCAGAAAGAGCCGTGGTGTGCGTTTTCGCGGAAAAACGCGTTTTCGGCCGAAAACGTGTACGTTTGCACTTCCCGGCCACAGGGAAGCTGCTAGACGGGAATTCTCTGCCTGGTTCTACCCGCTGCCCGGAACGCTACGCAGGGCAAAAGCGATTCTCGTCCTCCGTGCTTGCTTTTTCTCAGAAAGAGCCGTGGTGTGCGTTTTCGCCGGAAAACGCGTTTTCGGCCGAAAACGTGTACGTTTGCACTTCCCGGCCACAGGGAAGCTGCTAGACGGGAATTCTCTGCCTGGTTCTACCCGCTGCCCGGAACGCTACGCAGGGCAAAAGCGATTCTCGTCCTCCGTGCTTGCTTTTTCTCAGAAAGAGCCGTGGTGTGCGTTTTCGCCGGTAAATGCGTTTTCGGCCGAAAACGTGTACGTTTGCACTTCCCGGCCACAGGGAAGCTGCTAGCCGGGAATTCTCTGCCTGGTTCTACCCGCTGCCCGGAACGCTACGCAGGGCAAAAGCGGTTCTCGTCCTCCGTGCTTGCTTTTTCTCAGAAAGAGCCGTGGTGTGCGTTTTCGCCGGAAAACGCGTTTTCGGCGAAAACGTGTACGTTTGCACTTCCCCGCCACAGGGAAGCTGCTAGACGGGAATTCTCTGCCTGGTTCTACCCGCTGCCCGGAACGCTACGCAGGGCAAAAGCGATTCTCGTCCTCCGTGCTTGCTTTTTCTCAGAAAGAGCCGTGGTGTGAGTTTTCGCGGGAAAACGCGTTTTCGGCCGAAAACCTGTACGTTTGCACTTCCCGGCCACAGGGAAGCTGCTAGCCGGGAATTCTCTGCCTGGTTCTACCCGCTGCCCGGAACGCTACGCAGGGCAAAAGCGATTCTCGTCCTCCGTGCTTGCTTTTTCTCAGAAAGAGCCGTGGTGTGCGTTTTCGCCGGAAAACGCGTTTTCGGCCGAAAACGTGTACGTTTGAACTTCCCGGCCACAGGGAAGCTGCTAGCCGGGAATTCTCTGCCTGGTTCTACCCGCTGCCCGGAACGCTACGCAGGGCAAAAGCGATTCTCGTCCTCCGTGCTTGCTTTTTCTCAGAAAGAGCCATGGTGTGCTTTTTCGCTGGAAAACGCGTTTTCGGCCGAAAACGTGTACGTTTGCACTTCCCGGCCACAGGGAAGCTGCTAGCCGGCAATTCGCTGCCTATTTCTACCCGCTGCTAAGAACGCTACGCAGGGCAAAAGCGATTCTCGTCCTCCGTGCTTGCTTTTTCTCAGAAAGAGCCGTGGTGTGCGTTTTCGCCGGAAAACGCGTTTTCGGCCGAAAACGTGTACGTTTGCACTTCCCCGCCACAGGGAAGCTGCTAGACGGGAATTCTCTACCTGGTTCTACCCGCTGCCCGGAACGCTACGCAGGGCAAAAGCGATTCTCGTCCTCCGTGCTTGCTTTTTCTCAGAAAGAGCCGTGGTGTGCGTTTTCGCGGGAAAACGCGTTTTCGGCCGAAAACGTGTACGTTTGCACTTCCCCGCCACAGGGAAGCTGCTAGACGGGAATTCTCTACCTGGTTCTACCCGCTGCCCGGAACGCTACGCAGGGCAAAAGCGATTCTCGTCCTCCGTGCTTGTTTTTTCTCAGAAAGAACCATGGTGTGCTTTTTCTCCGGAAAACGCGTTTTCGGCCGGAAACGTGTACGTTTGCACTTCCCGGCCACAGGGAAGCTCCTAGCCGGCAATTCGCTGCCTATTTCTACCCGCTGCTCAGAACGCTACGCAGGGCAAAAGCGATTCTCGTCCTCCGTGCTTGCTTTTTCTCAGAAAGAGCCGTGGTGTGCGTTTTCGCCGGAAAACGCGTTTTCGGCCGAAAACGTGTACGTTTGCACTTCCCGGCCACAGGGAAGCTGCTAGCCGGGAATTCTCTGCCTGGTTCTACCCGCTGCCCGGAACGCTACGCAGGGCAAAAGCGATTCTCGTCCTCCGTGCTTGCTTTTTCTCAGAAAGAGCCGTGGTGTGCGTTTTCGCCGGAAAACGCGTTTTCGGCCGAAAACGTGTACGTTTGCACTTCCCGGCCACAGGGAAGCTGCTAGACGGGAATTCTCTGCCTGGTTCTACCCGCTGCCCGGAACGCTACGCAGGGCAAAAGCGATTCTCGTCCTCCGTGCTTGCTTTTTCTCAGAAAGAGCCGTGTTGTGCGTTTTCGCCGGAAAACGCGTTTTCGGCCGAAAACGTGTACGTTTGCACTTCCCGGCCACAGGGAAGCTGCTAGCCGGGAATTCTCTGCCTGGTTCTACCCGCTGCCCGGAACACTACGCAGGGCAAAAGCGATTCTCGTCCTCCGTGCTTGCTTTTTCTCAGAAAGAGCCGTGGTGTGCGTTTTCGCCGGAAAACGCGTTTTCGGCCGAAAACGTGTACGTTTGCACTTCCCGGCCACAGGGAAGCTGCTAGACGGGAATTCTCTGCCTGGTTCTACCCGCTGCCCGGAACGCTACGCAGGGCAAAAGCGATTCTCGTCCTCCGTGCTTGCTTTTTCCCAGAAAGAGCCGTGGTGTGCGTTTTCGCCGGAAAACGCGTTTTCGGCCGAAAACGTGTACGTTTGCACTTCCCGGCCACAGGGAAGCTGCTAGACGGGAATTCTCTGCCTGGTTCTACCCGCTGCCCGGAACGCTACGCAGGGCAAAAGCGATTCTCGTCCTCCGTGCTTGCTTTTTCTCAGAAAGAGCCGTGGTGTGCGTTTTCGCGGGAAAACGCGTTTTCGGCCGAAAACCTGTACGTTTGCACTTCCAGGCCACAGGGAAGCTGCTAGCCGGGAATTCTCTGCCTGGTTCTACCCGCTGCCCGGAACGCTACGCAGGGCAAAAGCGATTCTCGTCCTCCGTGCTTGCTTTTTCTCAGAAAGAGCCGTGGTGTGCGTTTTCGCCGGTAAATGCGTTTTCGGCCGAAAACGTGTACGTTTGCACTTCCCGGCCACAGGGAAGCTGCTAGCCGGGAATTCTCTGCCTGGTTCTACCCGCTGCCCGGAACGCTACGCAGGGCAAAAGCGGTTCTCGTCCTCCGTGCTTGCTTTTTCTCAGAAAGAGCCGTGGTGTGCGTTTTCGCCGGAAAACGCGTTTTCGGCGAAAACGTGTACGTTTGCACTTCCCCGCCACAGGGAAGCTGCTAGACGGGAATTCTCTGCCTGGTTCTACCCGCTGCCCGGAACGCTACGCAGGGCAAAAGCGATTCTCGTCCTCCGTGCTTGCTTTTTCTCAGAAAGAGCCGTGGTGTGAGTTTTCGCGGGAAAACGCGTTTTCGGCCGAAAACCTGTACGTTTGCACTTCCCGGCCACAGGGAAGCTGCTAGCCGGGAATTCTCTGCCTGGTTCTACCCGCTGCCCGGAACGCTACGCAGGGCAAAAGCGATTCTCGTCCTCCGTGCTTGCTTTTTCTCAGAAAGAGCCGTGGTGTGCGTTTTCGCCGGAAAACGCGTTTTCGGCCGAAAACGTGTACGTTTGCACTTCCCGGCCACAGGGAAGCTGCTAGCCGGGAATTCTCTGCCTGGTTCTACCCGCTGCCAGGAACGCTACGCAGGGCAAAAGCGATTCTCGTCCTCCGTGCTTGCTTTTTCTCAGAAAGAGCCGTGGTGTGCGTTTTCGCCGGAAAACGCGTTTTCGGCCGAAAACGTGTACGTTTGCACTTCCCGGCCACAGGGAAGCTGCTAACCGGGAATTCTCTGCCTGGTTCTACCCGCTGCCCGGAACGCTACGCAGGGCAAAAGCGATTCTCGTCCTCCGTGCTTGCTTTTTCTCAGAAAGAGCCATGGTGTGCTTTTTCGCTGGAAAACGCGTTTTCGGCCGAAAACGTGTACGTTTGCACTTCCCGGCCACAGGGAAGCTGCTAGCCGGCAATTCGCTGCCTATTTCTACCCGCTGCTAAGAACGCTACGCAGGGCAAAAGCGATTCTCGTCCTCCGTGCTTGCTTTTTCTCAGAAAGAGCCGTGGTGTGCGTTTTCGCCGGAAAACGCGTTTTCGGCCGAAAACGTGTATGTTTGCACTTCCCCGCCACAGGGAAGCTGCTAGACGGGAATTCTCTGCCTGGTTCTACCCGCTGCCCGGAACGCTACGCAGGGCAAAAGCGATTCTCGTCCTCCGTGCTTGCTTTTTCTCAGAAAGAGCCGTGGTGTGCGTTTTCGCCGGTAAATGCGTTTTCGGCCGAAAACGTGTACGTTTGCACTTCCCGGCCACAGGGAAGCTGCTAGCCGGGAATTCTCTGCCTGGTTCTACCCGCTGCCCGGAACGCTACGCAGGGCAAAAGCGGTTCTCGTCCTCCGTGCTTGCTTTTTCTCAGAAAGAGCCGTGGTGTGCGTTTTCGCCGGAAAACGCGTTTTCGGCGAAAACGTGTACGTTTGCACTTCCCCGCCACAGGGAAGCTGCTAGACGGGAATTCTCTGCCTGGTTCTACCCGCTGCCCGGAACGCTACGCAGGGCAAAAGCGATTCTCGTCCTCCGTGCTTGCTTTTTCTCAGAAAGAGCCGTGGTGTGAGTTTTCGCGGGAAAACGCGTTTTCGGCCGAAAACCTGTACGTTTGCACTTCCCGGCCACAGGGAAGCTGCTAGCCGGGAATTCTCTGCCTGGTTCTACCCGCTGCCCGGAACGCTACGCAGGGCAAAAGCGATTCTCGTCCTCCGTGCTTGCTTTTTCTCAGAAAGAGCCGTGGTGTGCGTTTTCGCCGGAAAACGCGTTTTCGGCCGAAAACGTGTACGTTTGCACTTCCCGGCCACAGGGAAGCTGCTAGCCGGGAATTCTCTGCCTGGTTCTACCCGCTGCCAGGAACGCTACGCAGGGCAAAAGCGATTCTCGTCCTCCGTGCTTGCTTTTTCTCAGAAAGAGCCGTGGTGTGCGTTTTCGCCGGAAAACGCGTTTTCGGCCGAAAACGTGTACGTTTGCACTTCCCGGCCACAGGGAAGCTGCTAGCCGGGAATTCTCTGCCTGGTTCTACCCGCTGCCCGGAACGCTACGCAGGGCAAAAGCGATTCTCGTCCTCCGTGCTTGCTTTTTCTCAGAAAGAGCCATGGTGTGCTTTTTCGCTGGAAAACGCGTTTTCGGCCGAAAACGTGTACGTTTGCACTTCCCGGCCACAGGGAAGCTGCTAGCCGGCAATTCGCTGCCTATTTCTACCCGCTGCTAAGAACGCTACGCAGGGCAAAAGCGATTCTCGTCCTCCGTGCTTGCTTTTTCTCAGAAAGAGCCGTGGTGTGCGTTTTCGCCGGAAAACGCGTTTTCGGCCGAAAACGTGTACGTTTGCACTTCCCGGCCACAGGGAAGCTGCTAGACGGGAATTCTCTGCCTGGTTCTACCCGCTGCCCGGAACGCTACGCAGGGCAAAAGCGATTCTCGTCCTCCGTGCTTGCTTTTTCCCAGAAAGAGCCGTGGTGTGCGTTTTCGCCGGAAAACGCGTTTTCGGCCGAAAACGTGTACGTTTGCACTTCCCGGCCACAGGGAAGCTGCTAGACGGGAATTCTCTGCCTGGTTCTACCCGCTGCCCGGAACGCTACGCAGGGCAAAAGCGATTCTCGTCCTCCGTGCTTGCTTTTTCTCAGAAAGAGCCGTGGTGTGCGTTTTCGCGGGAAAACGTGTTTTCGGCCGAAAACCTGTACGTTTGCACTTCCAGGCCACAGGGAAGCTGCTAGCCGGGAATTCTCTGCCTGGTTCTACCCGCTGCCCGGAACGCTACGCAGGGCAAAAGCGATTCTCGTCCTCCGTGCTTTCTTTTTCTCAGAAAGAGCCGTGGTGTGCGTTTTCGCGGGAAAACGCGTTTTCGGCCGAAAACCTGTACGTTTGCACTTCCCGGCCACAGGGAAGCTGCTAGACGGGAATTCTCTGCGTGGTTCTACCCGCTGCCCTGAACGCAACGCAGGGCAAAAGCGATTCTCGTCCTCCGTGCTTGCTTTTTCTCAGAAAGAGCCGTGGTGTGCGTTTTCGCGGGAAAACGCATTTTCGGCTGAAAACGTGTACGTTTGCACTTCCCGGCCAGAGGGAAGCTGCTAGCCGGGAATTCTCTGCCTGGTTCTACCCGCTGCCCCGAACACTACGCAGGGCAAAAGCGATTCTCGTCCTCCGTGCTTGCTTTTTCTCAGAAAGAGCCGTGGTGTGCGTTTTTGCCAGAAAACGCGTTTTCGTCCGAAAACGTGTACGTTTGCACTTCCCCGCCACAGGGAAGCTGCTAGCCGGGAATTCTCTGCCTGGTTCTACCCGCTGCCCGGAACGCTACGCAGGGCAAAAGCGATTCTCGTCCTCCGTGCTTGCTTTTTCTCAGAAAGAGCCGTGGTGTGCGTTTTCGCCGGAAAACGCGTTTTCGGCCGAAAACGTGTACGTTTGCACTTCCCGGCCACAGGGAAGCTGCTAGCCGGGAATTCTCTGCCTGGTTCTACCCGCTGCCCGGAACGCTACGCAGGGCAAAAGCGATTCTCGTCCTCCGTGCTTGCTTTTTCTCAGAAAGAGCCGTGGTGTGCGTTTTCGCCGGAAAACGCGTTTTCGGCCGAAAACGTGTACGTTTGCACTTCCCGGCCACAGGGAAGCTGCTAGCCGGGAATTCTCTGCCTGGTTCTACCCGCTGCCCGGAACGCTACGCAGGGCAAAAGCGATTCTCGTCCTCCGTGCTTGCTTTTTCTCAGAAAGAGCCATGGTGTGCTTTTTCGCTGGAAAACGCGTTTTCGGCCGAAAACGTGTACGTTTGCACTTCCCGGCCACAGGGAAGCTGCTAGCCGGCAATTCGCTGCCTATTTCTACCCGCTGCTAAGAACGCTACGCAGGGCAAAAGCGATTCTCGTCCTCCGTGCTTGCTTTTTCTCAGAAAGAGCCGTGGTGTGCGTTTTCGCCGGAAAACGCGTTTTCGGCCGAAAACGTGTACGTTTGCACTTCCCCGCCACAGGGAAGCTGCTAGACGGGAATTCTCTACCTGGTTCTACCCGCTGCCCGGAACGCTACGCAGGGCAAAAGCGATTCTCGTCCTCCGTGCTTGCTTTTTCTCAGAAAGAGCCGTGGTGTGCGTTTTCGCGGGAAAACGCGTTTTCGGGCGAAAACGTGTACGTTTGCACTTCCCCGCCACAGGGAAGCTGCTAGACGGGAATTCTCTACCTGGTTCTACCCGCTGCCCGGAACGCTACGCAGGGCAAAAGCGATTCTCGTCCTCCGTGCTTGTTTTTTCTCAGAAAGAACCATGGTGTGCTTTTTCTCCGGAAAACGCGTTTTCGGCCGGAAACGTGTACGTTTGCACTTCCCGGCCACAGGGAAGCTCCTAGCCGGCAATTCGCTGCCTATTTCTACCCGCTGCTCAGAACGCTACGCAGGGCAAAAGCGATTCTCGTCCTCCGTGCTTGCTTTTTCTCAGAAAGAGCCGTGGTGTGCGTTTTCGCCGGAAAACGCGTTTTCGGCCGAAAACGTGTACGTTTGCACTTCCCGGCCACAGGGAAGCTGCTAGCCGGGAATTCTCTGCCTGGTTCTACCCGCTGCCCGGAACGCTACGCAGGGCAAAAGCGATTCTCGTCCTCCGTGCTTGCTTTTTCTCAGAAAGAGCCGTGGTGTGCGTTTTCGCCGGAAAACGCGTTTTCGGCCGAAAACGTGTACGTTTGCACTTCCCGGCCACAGGGAAGCTGCTAGACGGGAATTCTCTGCCTGGTTCTACCCGCTGCCCGGAACGCTACGCAGGGCAAAAGCGATTCTCGTCCTCCGTGCTTGCTTTTTCTCAGAAAGAGCCGTGTTGTGCGTTTTCGCCGGAAAACGCGTTTTCGGCCGAAAACGTGTACGTTTGCACTTCCCGGCCACAGGGAAGCTGCTAGCCGGGAATTCTCTGCCTGGTTCTACCCGCTGCCCGGAACACTACGCAGGGCAAAAGCGATTCTCGTCCTCCGTGCTTGCTTTTTCTCAGAAAGAGCCGTGGTGTGCGTTTTCGCCGGAAAACGCGTTTTCGGCCGAAAACGTGTACGTTTGCACTTCCCGGCCACAGGGAAGCTGCTAGACGGGAATTCTCTGCCTGGTTCTACCCGCTGCCCGGAACGCTACGCAGGGCAAAAGCGATTCTCGTCCTCCGTGCTTGCTTTTTCCCAGAAAGAGCCGTGGTGTGCGTTTTCGCCGGAAAACGCGTTTTCGGCCGAAAACGTGTACGTTTGCACTTCCCGGCCACAGGGAAGCTGCTAGACGGGAATTCTCTGCCTGGTTCTACCCGCTGCCCGGAACGATACGCAGGGCAAAAGCGATTCTCGTCCTCCGTGCTTGCTTTTTCTCAGAAAGAGCCGTGGTGTGCGTTTTCGCGGGAAAACGCGTTTTCGGCCGAAAACCTGTACGTTTGCACTTCCAGGCCACAGGGAAGCTGCTAGCAGGGAATTCTCTGCCTGGTTCTACCCGCTGCCCGGAACGCTACGCAGGGCAAAAGCGATTCTCGTCCTCCGTGCTTTCTTTTTCTCAGAAAGAGCCGTGGTGTGCGTTTTCGCGGGAAAACGCGTTTTCGGCCGAAAACCTGTACGTTTGCACTTCCCGGCCACAGGGAAGCTGCTAACCGGGAATTCTC
The DNA here is from genome assembly GCF_965140245.1 of Athene noctua. Lineage (NCBI taxonomy): Eukaryota > Metazoa > Chordata > Aves > Strigiformes > Strigidae > Athene > Athene noctua. The sequence goes on from NW_027437719.1 coordinate 72,399, forward strand.
TGCCTGGTTCTACCCGCTGCCCGGAACGCTACGCAGGGCAAAAGCGATTCTCGTCCTCCGTGCTTGCTTTTTCTCAGAAAGAGCCGTGGTGTGCGTTTTCGCGGGAAAACGCATTTTCGGCCGAAAACGTGTACGTTTGCACTTCCCGGCCAGAGGGAAGCTGCTAGCCGGGAATTCTCTGCCTGGTTCTACCCGCTGCCCCGAACACTACGCAGGGCAAAAGCGATTCTCGTCCTCCGTGCTTGCTTTTTCTCAGAAAGAGCCGTGGTGTGCGTTTTTGCCAGAAAATGCGTTTTCGTCCGAAAACGTGTACGTTTGCACTTCCCCGCCACAGGGAAGCTGCTAGCCGGGAATTCTCTGCCTGGTTCTACCCGCTGCCCGGAACGCTACGCAGGGCAAAAGCGATTCTCGTCCTCCGTGCTTGCTTTTTCTCAGAAAGAGCCGTGGTGTGCGTTTTCGCCGGAAAACGCGTTTTCGGCCGAAAACGTGTACGTTTGCACTTCCCGGCCACAGGGAAGCTGCTAGACGGGAATTCTCTGCCTGGTTCTACCCGCTGCCCGGAACGCTACGCAGGGCAAAAGCGATTCTCGTCCTCCGTGCTTGCTTTTTCTCAGAAAGAGCCGTGGTGTGCGTTTTCGCCGGAAAACGCGTTTTCGGCCGAAAACGTGTACGTTTGCACTTCCCGGCCACAGGGAAGCTGCTAGCCGGGAATTCTCTGCCTGGTTCTACCCGCTGCCCGGAACGCTACGCAGGGCAAAAGCGATTCTCGTCCTCCATGCTTGCTTTTTCTCAGAAAGAGCCATGGTGTGCTTTTTCGCCGGAAAACGCGTTTTCGGCCGAAAACGTGTACGTTTGCACTTCCCGGCCACAGAGAAGCTGCTAGCCGGGAATTCTCTGCCTGGTTCTACCCGCTGCTCAGAACGCTACGCAGGGCAAAAGCGATTCTCGTCCTCCGTGCTTGCTTTTTCTCAGAAAGAGCCGTGGTGTGCGTTTTCGCCGGAAAACGCGTTTTCGGCCGAAAACGTGTACGTTTGCACTTCCCTGCCACAGGGAAGCTGCTAGACGGGAATTCTCTGCCTGGTTCTACCCGCTGCCGGGAACGCTACGCAGGGCAAAAGCGATTCTCGTCCTCCGTGCTTGCTTTTTCTCAGAAAGAGCCGTGGTGTGCGTTTTCGCCGGAAAACGCGTTTTCGGCCGAAAACGTGTACGTTTGCACTTCCCGGCCACAGGGAAGCTGCTAGCCTGGAATTCTCTGCCTGGTTCTACCCGCTGCCCGGAACGCTACGCAGGGCAAAAGCGATTCTCGTCCTCCGTGCTTGCTTTTTCTCAGAAAGAGCCGTGGTGTGCGTTTTCGCCGGAAAACGCGTTTTCGGCCGAAAACGTGTACGTTTGCACTTCCCGGCCACAGGGAAGCTGCTAGCCGGGAATTCTCTGCCTGGTTCTACCCGCTGCCAGGAACGCTACGCAGGGCAAAAGCGATTCTCGTCCTCCGTGCTTGCTTTTTCTCAGAAAGAGCCGTGGTGTGCGTTTTCGCCGGAAAACGCGTTTTCGGCCGAAAACGTGTACGTTTGCACTTACCGGCCACAGGGAAGCTGCTAGCCGGGAATTCTCTGCCTGGTTCTACCCGCTGCCCGGAACGCTACGCAGGGCAAAACCGATTCTCGTCCTCCGTGCTTGCTTTTTCTCAGAAAGAGCCATGGTGTGCTTTTTCGACGGAAAACGCGTTTTCGGCCGAAAACGTGTACGTTTGCACTTCCCGGCCACAGAGAAGCTGCTAGCCGGCAATTCGCTGCCTATTTCTACCCGCTGCCCGGAACGCTACGCAGGGCAAAAGCGATTCTCGTCCTCCGTGCTTGCTTTTTCTCAGAAAGAGCCGTGGTGTGCGTTTTCGCCGGAAAACGCGTTTTCGGCCTAAAACGTGTACGTTTGCACTTCCACGCCACAGGGAAGCTGCTAGACGGGAATTCTCTGCCTGGTTCTACCCGCTGCCCGGAACGCTACGCAGGGCAAAAGCGATTCTCGTCCTCCGTGCTTGCTTTTTCTCAGAAAGAGCCGTGGTGTGCGTTTTCGCCGGTAAATGCGTTTTCGGCCGAAAACGTGTACGTTTGCACTTCCCGGCCACAGGGAAGCTGCTAGCCGGGAATTCTCTGCCTGGTTCTACCCGCTGCCCGGAACGCTACGCAGGGCAAAAGCGATTCTCGTCCTCCGTGCTTGCTTTTTCTCAGAAAGAGCCGTGGTGTGCGTTTTCGCCGGAAAACGCGTTTTCGGCGAAAACGTGTACGTTTGCACTTCCCCGCCACAGGGAAGCTGCTAGACGGGAATTCTCTGCCTGGTTCTACCCGCTGCCCGGAACGCTACGCAGGGCAAAAGCGATTCTCGTCCTCCGTGCTTGCTTTTTCTCAGAAAGAGCCGTGGTGTGAGTTTTCGCGGGAAAACGCGTTTTCGGCCGAAAACCTGTACGTTTGCACTTCCCGGCCACAGGGAAGCTGCTAGCCGGGAATTCTCTGCCTGGTTCTACCCGCTGCCCGGAACGCTACGCAGGGCAAAAGCGATTCTCGTCCTCCGTGCTTGCTTTTTCTCAGAAAGAGCCGTGGTGTGCGTTTTCGCCGGAAAACGCGTTTTCGGCCGAAAACGTGTACGTTTGCACTTCCCGGCCACAGGGAAGCTGCTAGCCGGGAATTCTCTGCCTGGTTCTACCCGCTGCCAGGAACGCTACGCAGGGCAAAAGCGATTCTCGTCCTCCGTGCTTGCTTTTTCTCAGAAAGAGCCGTGGTGTGCGTTTTCGCCGGAAAACGCGTTTTCGGCCGAAAACGTGTACGTTTGCACTTCCCGGCCACAGGGAAGCTGCTAGCCGGGAATTCTCTGCCTGGTTCTACCCGCTGCCAGGAACGCTACGCAGGGCAAAAGCGATTCTCGTCCTCCGTGCTTGCTTTTTCTCAGAAAGAGCCGTGGTGTGCGTTTTCGCCGGAAAACGCGTTTTCGGCCGAAAACGTGTACGTTTGCACTTCCCGGCCACAGGGAAGCTGCTAGCCGGGAATTCTCTGCCTGGTTCTACCCGCTGCCCGGAACGCTACGCAGGGCAAAAGCGATTCTCGTCCTCCGTGCTTGCTTTTTCTCAGAAAGAGCCATGGTGTGCTTTTTCGCTGGAAAACTCGTTTTCGGCCGAAAACGTGTACGTTTGCACTTCCCGGCCACAGGGAAGCTGCTAGCCGGCAATTCGCTGCCTATTTCTACCCGCTGCTAAGAACGCTACGCAGGGCAAAAGAGATTCTCGTCCTCCGTGCTTGCTTTTTCTCAGAAAGAGCCGTGGTGTGCGTTTTCGCCGGAAAACGCGTTTTCGGCCGAAAACGTGTACGTTTGCACTTCCCCGCCACAGGGAAGCTGCTAGACGGGAATTCTCTACCTGGTTCTACCCGCTGCCCGGAACGCTACGCAGGGCAAAAGCGATTCTCGTCCTCCGTGCTTGCTTTTTCTCAGAAAGAGCCGTGGTGTGCGTTTTCGCGGGAAAACGCGTTTTCGGCCGAAAACGTGTACGTTTGCACTTCCCCGCCACAGGGAAGCTGCTAGACGGGAATTCTCTACCTGGTTCTACCCGCTGCCCGGAACGCTACGCAGGGCAAAAGCGATTCTCGTCCTCCGTGCTTGTTTTTTCTCAGAAAGAGCCGTGGTGTGCGTTTTCGCCGGAAAACGCGTTTTCGGCCGGAAACGTGTACGTTTGCACTTCCCGGCCACAGGGAAGCTGCTAGCCGGCAATTCGCTGCCTATTTCTACCCGCTGCCCGGAACACTACGCAGGGCAAAAGCGATTCTCGTCCTCCGTGCTTGCTTTTTCTCAGAAAGAGCCGTGGTGTGCGTTTTCGCCGGAAAACGCGTTTTCGGCCGAAAACGTGTACGTTTGCACTTCCCGGCCACAGGGAAGCTGCTAGACGGGAATTCTCTGCCTGGTTCTACCCGCTGCCCGGAACGCTACGCAGGGCAAAAGCGATTCTCGTCCTCCGTGCTTGCTTTTTCCCAGAAAGAGCCGTGGTGTGCGTTTTCGCCGGAAAACGCGTTTTCGGCCGAAAACGTGTACGTTTGCACTTCCCGGCCACAGGGAAGCTGCTAGCCGGGAATTCTCTGCCTGGTTCTACCCGCTGCCCGGAACGCTACGCAGGGCAAAAGCGATTCTCGTCCTCCGTGCTTGCTTTTTCTCAGAAAGAGCCGTGGTGTGCGTTTTCGCCGGAAAACGCGTTTTCGGCGAAAACGTGTACGTTTGCACTTCCCCGCCACAGGGAAGCTGCTAGACGGGAATTCTCTGCCTGGTTCTACCCGCTGCCCGGAACGCTACGCAGGGCAAAAGCGATTCTCGTCCTCCGTGCTTGCTTTTTCTCAGAAAGAGCCGTGGTGTGAGTTTTCGCGGGAAAACGCGTTTTCGGCCGAAAACCTGTACGTTTGCACTTCCCGGCCACAGGGAAGCTGCTAGCCGGGAATTCTCTGCCTGGTTCTACCCGCTGCCCGGAACGCTACGCAGGGCAAAAGCGATTCTCGTCCTCCGTGCTTGCTTTTTCTCAGAAAGAGCCGTGGTGTGCGTTTTCGCCGGAAAACGCGTTTTCGGCCGAAAACGTGTACGTTTGCACTTCCCGGCCACAGGGAAGCTGCTAGCCGGGAATTCTCTGCCTGGTTCTACCCGCTGCCAGGAACGCTACGCAGGGCAAAAGCGATTCTCGTCCTCCGTGCTTGCTTTTTCTCAGAAAGAGCCGTGGTGTGCGTTTTCGCCGGAAAACGCGTTTTCGGCCGAAAACGTGTACGTTTGCACTTCCCGGCCACAGGGAAGCTGCTAGCCGGGAATTCTCTGCCTGGTTCTACCCGCTGCCCGGAACGCTACGCAGGGCAAAAGCGATTCTCGTCCTCCGTGCTTGCTTTTTCTCAGAAAGAGCCATGGTGTGCTTTTTCGCTGGAAAACGCGTTTTCGGCCGAAAACGTGTACGTTTGCACTTCCCGGCCACAGGGAAGCTGCTAGCCGGCAATTCGCTGCCTATTTCTACCCGCTGCCCGGAACGCTACGCAGGGCAAAAGCGATTCTCGTCCTCCGTGCTTGCTTTTTCTCAGAAAGAGCCGTGGTGTGCGTTTTCGAGGGAAAACGCGTTTTCGGCCGAAAACGTGTACGTTTGCACTTCCCCGCCACAGGGAAGCTGCTAGACGGGAATTCTCTACCTGGTTCTACCCGCTGCCCGGAACGCTACGCAGGGCAAAAGCGATTCTCGTCCTCCGTGCTTGCTTTTTCTCAGAAAGAGCCGTGGTGTGCGTTTTCGCGGGAAAACGCGTTTTCGGCCGAAAACGTGTACGTTTGCACTTCCCCGCCACAGGGAAGCTGCTAGACGGGAATTCTCTACCTGGTTCTACCCGCTGCCCGGAACGCTACGCAGGGCAAAAGCGATTCTCGTCCTCCGTGCTTGTTTTTTCTCAGAAAGAACCATGGTGTGCTTTTTCTCCGGAAAACGCGTTTTCGGCCGGAAACGTGTACGTTTGCACTTCCCGGCCACAGGGAAGCTGCTAGCCGGCAATTCGCTGCCTATTTCTACCCGCTGCTCAGAACGCTACGCAGGGCAAAAGCGATTCTCGTCCTCCGTGCTTGCTTTTTCTCAGAAAGAGCCGTGGTGTGCGTTTTCGCGGGAAAACGCGTTTTCGGCCGAAAACGTGTACGTTTGCACTTCCCGGCCACAGGGAAGCTGCTAGACGGGAATTCTCTGCCTGGTTCTACCCGCTGCCCGGAACGCTACGCAGGGCAAAAGCGATTCTCGTCCTCCGTGCTTGCTTTTTCTCAGAAAGAGCCGTGGTGTGCGTTTTCGCGGGAAAACGCGTTTTCGGCCGAAAACCTGTACGTTTGCACTTCCCGGCCACAGGGAAGCTGCTAGCCGGGAATTCTCTGCCTGGTTCTACCCGCTGCCCGGAACACTACGCAGGGCAAAAGCGATTCTCGTCCTCCGTGCTTGCTTATTCTCAGAAAGAGCCGTGGTGTGCGTTTTCGCGGGAAAACGCGTTTTCGGCCGAAAACGTGTACGTTTGCACTTCCCGGCCACAGGGAAGCTGCTAGACGGGAATTCTCTGCCTGGTTCTACCCGCTGCCCGGAACGCTACGCAGGGCAAAAGCGATTCTCGTCCTCCGTGCTTGCTTTTTCCCAGAAAGAGCCGTGGTGTGCGTTTTCGCCGGAAAACGCGTTTTCGGCCGAAAACGTGTACGTTTGCACTTCCCGGCCACAGGGAAGCTGCTAGACGGGAATTCTCTGCCTGGTTCTACCCGCTGCCCGGAACGCTACGCAGGGCAAAAGCGATTCTCGTCCTCCGTGCTTGCTTTTTCTCAGAAAGAGCCGTGGTGTGCGTTTTCGCCGGAAAACGCGTTTTCGGCCGAAAACGTGTACGTTTGCACTTCCCGGCCACAGGGAAGCTGCTAGCCGGCAATTCGCTGCCTATTTCTACCCGCTGCTAAGAACGCTACGCAGGGCAAAAGCGATTCTCGTCCTCCGTGCTTGCTTTTTCTCAGAAAGAGCCGTGGTGTGCGTTTTCGCCGGAAAACGCGTTTTCGGCCGAAAACGTGTACGTTTGCACTTCCCCGCCACAGGGAAGCTGCTAGACGGGAATTCTCTACCTGGTTCTACCCGCTGCCCGGAACGCTACGCAGGGCAAAAGCGATTCTCGTCCTCCGTGCTTGCTTTTTCTCAGAAAGAGCCGTGGTGTGCGTTTTCGCGGGAAAACGCGTTTTCGGGCGAAAACGTGTACGTTTGCACTTCCCCGCCACAGGGAAGCTGCTAGACGGGAATTCTCTACCTGGTTCTACCCGCTGCCCGGAACGCTACGCAGGGCAAAAGCGATTCTCGTCCTCCGTGCTTGTTTTTTCTCAGAAAGAACCATGGTGTGCTTTTTCTCCGGAAAACGCGTTTTCGGCCGGAAACGTGTACGTTTGCACTTCCCGGCCACAGGGAAGCTCCTAGCCGGCAATTCGCTGCCTATTTCTACCCGCTGCTCAGAACGCTACGCAGGGCAAAAGCGATTCTCGTCCTCCGTGCTTGCTTTTTCTCAGAAAGAGCCGTGGTGTGCGTTTTCGCCGGAAAACGCGTTTTCGGCCGAAAACGTGTACGTTTGCACTTCCCGGCCACAGGGAAGCTGCTAGACGGGAATTCTCTGCCTGGTTCTACCCGCTGCCCGGAACGCTACGCAGGGCAAAAGCGATTCTCGTCCTCCGTGCTTGCTTTTTCTCAGAAAGAGCCGTGGTGTGCGTTTTCGCCGGAAAACGCGTTTTCGGCCGAAAACGTGTACGTTTGCACTTCCCGGCCACAGGGAAGCTGCTAGACGGGAATTCTCTGCCTGGTTCTACCCGCTGCCCGGAACGCTACGCAGGGCAAAAGCGATTCTCGTCCTCCGTGCTTGCTTTTTCTCAGAAAGAGCCGTGTTGTGCGTTTTCGCCGGAAAACGCGTTTTCGGCCGAAAACGTGTACGTTTGCACTTCCCGGCCACAGGGAAGCTGCTAGCCGGGAATTCTCTGCCTGGTTCTACCCGCTGCCCGGAACACTACGCAGGGCAAAAGCGATTCTCGTCCTCCGTGCTTGCTTTTTCTCAGAAAGAGCCGTGGTGTGCGTTTTCGCCGGAAAACGCGTTTTCGGCCGAAAACGTGTACGTTTGCACTTCCCGGCCACAGGGAAGCTGCTAGACGGGAATTCTCTGCCTGGTTCTACCCGCTGCCCGGAACGCTACGCAGGGCAAAAGCGATTCTCGTCCTCCGTGCTTGCTTTTTCCCAGAAAGAGCCGTGGTGTGCGTTTTCGCCGGAAAACGCGTTTTCGGCCGAAAACGTGTACGTTTGCACTTCCCGGCCACAGGGAAGCTGCTAGACGGGAATTCTCTGCCTGGTTCTACCCGCTGCCCGGAACGCTACGCAGGGCAAAAGCGATTCTCGTCCTCCGTGCTTGCTTTTTCTCAGAAAGAGCCGTGGTGTGCGTTTTCGCGGGAAAACGCGTTTTCGGCCGAAAACCTGTACGTTTGCACTTCCAGGCCACAGGGAAGCTGCTAGCAGGGAATTCTCTGCCTGGTTCTACCCGCTGCCCGGAACGCTACGCAGGGCAAAAGCGATTCTCGTCCTCCGTGCTTTCTTTTTCTCAGAAAGAGCCGTGGTGTGCGTTTTCGCGGGAAAACGCGTTTTCGGCCGAAAACCTGTACGTTTGCACTTCCCGGCCACAGGGAAGCTGCTAACCGGGAATTCTCTGCCTGGTTCTACCCGCTGCCCGGAACGCTACGCAGGGCAAAAGCGATTCTCGTCCTCCGTGCTTGCTTTTTCTCAGAAAGAGCCGTGGTGTGCGTTTTCGCGGGAAAACGCATTTTCGGCCGAAAACGTGTACGTTTGCACTTCCCGGCCAGAGGGAAGCTGCTAGCCGGGAATTCTCTGCCTGGTTCTACCCGCTGCCCCGAACACTACGCAGGGCAAAAGCGATTCTCGTCCTCCGTGCTTGCTTTTTCTCAGAAAGAGCCGTGGTGTGCGTTTTTGCCAGAAAACGCGTTTTCGTCCGAAAACGTGTACGTTTGCACTTCCCCGCCACAGGGAAGCTGCTAGCCGGGAATTCTCTGCCTGGTTCTACCCGCTGCCCGGAACGCTACGCAGGGCAAAAGCGATTCTCGTCCTCCGTGCTTGCTTTTTCTCAGAAAGAGCCGTGGTGTGCGTTTTCGCCGGAAAACGCGTTTTCGGCCGAAAACGTGTACGTTTGCACTTCCCGGCCACAGGGAAGCTGCTAGACGGGAATTCTCTGCCTGGTTCTACCCGCTGCCCGGAACGCTACGCAGGGCAAAAGCGATTCTCGTCCTCCGTGCTTGCTTTTTCTCAGAAAGAGCCGTGGTGTGCGTTTTCGCCGGAAAACGCGTTTTCGGCCGAAAACGTGTACGTTTGCACTTCCCGGCCACAGGGAAGCTGCTAGCCGGGAATTCTCTGCCTGGTTCTACCCGCTGCCCGGAACGCTACGCAGGGCAAAAGCGATTCTCGTCCTCCATGCTTGCTTTTTCTCAGAAAGAGCCATGGTGTGCTTTTTCGCCGGAAAACGCGTTTTCGGCCGAAAACGTGTACGTTTGCACTTCCCGGCCACAGAGAAGCTGCTAGCCGGGAATTCTCTGCCTGGTTCTACCCGCTGCTCAGAACGCTACGCAGGGCAAAAGCGATTCTCGTCCTCCGTGCTTGCTTTTTCTCAGAAAGAGCCGTGGTGTGCGTTTTCGCCGGAAAACGCGTTTTCGGCCGAAAACGTGTACGTTTGCACTTCCCTGCCACAGGGAAGCTGCTAGACGGGAATTCTCTGCCTGGTTCTACCCGCTGCCGGGAACGCTACGCAGGGCAAAAGCGATTCTCGTCCTCCGTGCTTGCTTTTTCTCAGAAAGAGCCGTGGTGTGCGTTTTCGCCGGAAAACGCGTTTTCGGCCGAAAACGTGTACGTTTGCACTTCCCGGCCACAGGGAAGCTGCTAGCCTGGAATTCTCTGCCTGGTTCTACCCGCTGCCCGGAACGCTACGCAGGGCAAAAGCGATTCTCGTCCTCCGTGCTTGCTTTTTCTCAGAAAGAGCCGTGGTGTGCGTTTTCGCCGGAAAACGCGTTTTCGGCCGAAAACGTGTACGTTTGCACTTCCCGGCCACAGGGAAGCTGCTAGCCGGGAATTCTCTGCCTGGTTCTACCCGCTGCCAGGAACGCTACGCAGGGCAAAAGCGATTCTCGTCCTCCGTGCTTGCTTTTTCTCAGAAAGAGCCGTGGTGTGCGTTTTCGCCGGAAAACGCGTTTTCGGCCGAAAACGTGTACGTTTGCACTTACCGGCCACAGGGAAGCTGCTAGCCGGGAATTCTCTGCCTGGTTCTACCCGCTGCCCGGAACGCTACGCAGGGCAAAACCGATTCTCGTCCTCCGTGCTTGCTTTTTCTCAGAAAGAGCCATGGTGTGCTTTTTCGACGGAAAACGCGTTTTCGGCCGAAAACGTGTACGTTTGCACTTCCCGGCCACAGAGAAGCTGCTAGCCGGCAATTCGCTGCCTATTTCTACCCGCTGCCCGGAACGCTACGCAGGGCAAAAGCGATTCTCGTCCTCCGTGCTTGCTTTTTCTCAGAAAGAGCCGTGGTGTGCGTTTTCGCCGGAAAACGCGTTTTCGGCCTAAAACGTGTACGTTTGCACTTCCACGCCACAGGGAAGCTGCTAGACGGGAATTCTCTGCCTGGTTCTACCCGCTGCCCGGAACGCTACGCAGGGCAAAAGCGATTCTCGTCCTCCGTGCTTGCTTTTTCTCAGAAAGAGCCGTGGTGTGCGTTTTCGCCGGTAAATGCGTTTTCGGCCGAAAACGTGTACGTTTGCACTTCCCGGCCACAGGGAAGCTGCTAGCCGGGAATTCTCTGCCTGGTTCTACCCGCTGCCCGGAACGCTACGCAGGGCAAAAGCGATTCTCGTCCTCCGTGCTTGCTTTTTCTCAGAAAGAGCCGTGGTGTGCGTTTTCGCCGGAAAACGCGTTTTCGGCGAAAACGTGTACGTTTGCACTTCCCCGCCACAGGGAAGCTGCTAGACGGGAATTCTCTGCCTGGTTCTACCCGCTGCCCGGAACGCTACGCAGGGCAAAAGCGATTCTCGTCCTCCGTGCTTGCTTTTTCTCAGAAAGAGCCGTGGTGTGAGTTTTCGCGGGAAAACGCGTTTTCGGCCGAAAACCTGTACGTTTGCACTTCCCGGCCACAGGGAAGCTGCTAGCCGGGAATTCTCTGCCTGGTTCTACCCGCTGCCCGGAACGCTACGCAGGGCAAAAGCGATTCTCGTCCTCCGTGCTTGCTTTTTCTCAGAAAGAGCCGTGGTGTGCGTTTTCGCCGGAAAACGCGTTTTCGGCCGAAAACGTGTACGTTTGCACTTCCCGGCCACAGGGAAGCTGCTAGCCGGGAATTCTCTGCCTGGTTCTACCCGCTGCCAGGAACGCTACGCAGGGCAAAAGCGATTCTCGTCCTCCGTGCTTGCTTTTTCTCAGAAAGAGCCGTGGTGTGCGTTTTCGCCGGAAAACGCGTTTTCGGCCGAAAACGTGTACGTTTGCACTTCCCGGCCACAGGGAAGCTGCTAGCCGGGAATTCTCTGCCTGGTTCTACCCGCTGCCAGGAACGCTACGCAGGGCAAAAGCGATTCTCGTCCTCCGTGCTTGCTTTTTCTCAGAAAGAGCCGTGGTGTGCGTTTTCGCCGGAAAACGCGTTTTCGGCCGAAAACGTGTACGTTTGCACTTCCCGGCCACAGGGAAGCTGCTAGCCGGGAATTCTCTGCCTGGTTCTACCCGCTGCCCGGAACGCTACGCAGGGCAAAAGCGATTCTCGTCCTCCGTGCTTGCTTTTTCTCAGAAAGAGCCATGGTGTGCTTTTTCGCTGGAAAACTCGTTTTCGGCCGAAAACGTGTACGTTTGCACTTCCCGGCCACAGGGAAGCTGCTAGCCGGCAATTCGCTGCCTATTTCTACCCGCTGCTAAGAACGCTACGCAGGGCAAAAGAGATTCTCGTCCTCCGTGCTTGCTTTTTCTCAGAAAGAGCCGTGGTGTGCGTTTTCGCCGGAAAACGCGTTTTCGGCCGAAAACGTGTACGTTTGCACTTCCCCGCCACAGGGAAGCTGCTAGACGGGAATTCTCTACCTGGTTCTACCCGCTGCCCGGAACGCTACGCAGGGCAAAAGCGATTCTCGTCCTCCGTGCTTGCTTTTTCTCAGAAAGAGCCGTGGTGTGCGTTTTCGCGGGAAAACGCGTTTTCGGCCGAAAACGTGTACGTTTGCACTTCCCCGCCACAGGGAAGCTGCTAGACGGGAATTCTCTACCTGGTTCTACCCGCTGCCCGGAACGCTACGCAGGGCAAAAGCGATTCTCGTCCTCCGTGCTTGTTTTTTCTCAGAAAGAGCCGTGGTGTGCGTTTTCGCCGGAAAACGCGTTTTCGGCCGGAAACGTGTACGTTTGCACTTCCCGGCCACAGGGAAGCTGCTAGCCGGCAATTCGCTGCCTATTTCTACCCGCTGCTCAGAACGCTACGCAGGGCAAAAGCGATTCTCGTCCTCCGTGCTTGCTTTTTCTCAGAAAGAGCCGTGGTGTGCGTTTTCGCCGGAAAACGCGTTTTCGGCCGAAAACGTGTACGTTTGCACTTCCCGGCCACAGGGAAGCTGCTAGCCGGGAATTCTCTGCCTGGTTCTACCCGCTGCCCGGAACGCTACGCAGGGCAAAAGCGATTCTCGTCCTCCGTGCTTGCTTTTTCTCAGAAAGAGCCGTGGTGTGCGTTTTCGCCGGAAAACGCGTTTTCGGCCGAAAACGTGTACGTTTGCACTTCCCGGCCACAGGGAAGCTGCTAGCCGGGAATTCTCTGCCTGGTTCTACCCGCTGCCCGGAACACTACGCAGGGCAAAAGCGATTCTCGTCCTCCGTGCTTGCTTTTTCTCAGAAAGAGCCGTGGTGTGCGTTTTCGCCGGAAAACGCGTTTTCGGCCGAAAACGTGTACGTTTGCACTTCCCGGCCACAGGGAAGCTGCTAGACGGGAATTCTCTGCCTGGTTCTACCCGCTGCCCGGAACGCTACGCAGGGCAAAAGCGATTCTCGTCCTCCGTGCTTGCTTTTTCCCAGAAAGAGCCGTGGTGTGCGTTTTCGCCGGAAAACGCGTTTTCGGCCGAAAACGTGTACGTTTGCACTTCCCGGCCACAGGGAAGCTGCTAGCCGGGAATTCTCTGCCTGGTTCTACCCGCTGCCCGGAACGCTACGCAGGGCAAAAGCGATTCTCGTCCTCCGTGCTTGCTTTTTCTCAGAAAGAGCCGTGGTGTGCGTTTTCGCCGGAAAACGCGTTTTCGGCGAAAACGTGTACGTTTGCACTTCCCCGCCACAGGGAAGCTGCTAGACGGGAATTCTCTGCCTGGTTCTACCCGCTGCCCGGAACGCTACGCAGGGCAAAAGCGATTCTCGTCCTCCGTGCTTGCTTTTTCTCAGAAAGAGCCGTGGTGTGAGTTTTCGCGGGAAAACGCGTTTTCGGCCGAAAACCTGTACGTTTGCACTTCCCGGCCACAGGGAAGCTGCTAGCCGGGAATTCTCTGCCTGGTTCTACCCGCTGCCCGGAACGCTACGCAGGGCAAAAGCGATTCTCGTCCTCCGTGCTTGCTTTTTCTCAGAAAGAGCCGTGGTGTGCGTTTTCGCCGGAAAACGCGTTTTCGGCCGAAAACGTGTACGTTTGCACTTCCCGGCCACAGGGAAGCTGCTAGCCGGGAATTCTCTGCCTGGTTCTACCCGCTGCCAGGAACGCTACGCAGGGCAAAAGCGATTCTCGTCCTCCGTGCTTGCTTTTTCTCAGAAAGAGCCGTGGTGTGCGTTTTCGCCGGAAAACGCGTTTTCGGCCGAAAACGTGTACGTTTGCACTTCCCGGCCACAGGGAAGCTGCTAGCCGGGAATTCTCTGCCTGGTTCTACCCGCTGCCCGGAACGCTACGCAGGGCAAAAGCGATTCTCGTCCTCCGTGCTTGCTTTTTCTCAGAAAGAGCCATGGTGTGCTTTTTCGCTGGAAAACGCGTTTTCGGCCGAAAACGTGTACGTTTGCACTTCCCGGCCACAGGGAAGCTGCTAGCCGGCAATTCGCTGCCTATTTCTACCCGCTGCCCGGAACGCTACGCAGGGCAAAAGCGATTCTCGTCCTCCGTGCTTGCTTTTTCTCAGAAAGAGCCGTGGTGTGCGTTTTCGAGGGAAAACGCGTTTTCGGCCGAAAACGTGTACGTTTGCACTTCCCCGCCACAGGGAAGCTGCTAGACGGGAATTCTCTACCTGGTTCTACCCGCTGCCCGGAACGCTACGCAGGGCAAAAGCGATTCTCGTCCTCCGTGCTTGCTTTTTCTCAGAAAGAGCCGTGGTGTGCGTTTTCGCGGGAAAACGCGTTTTCGGCCGAAAACGTGTACGTTTGCACTTCCCCGCCACAGGGAAGCTGCTAGACGGGAATTCTCTACCTGGTTCTACCCGCTGCCCGGAACGCTACGCAGGGCAAAAGCGATTCTCGTCCTCCGTGCTTGTTTTTTCTCAGAAAGAACCATGGTGTGCTTTTTCTCCGGAAAACGCGTTTTCGGCCGGAAACGTGTACGTTTGCACTTCCCGGCCACAGGGAAGCTGCTAGCCGGCAATTCGCTGCCTATTTCTACCCGCTGCTCAGAACGCTACGCAGGGCAAAAGCGATTCTCGTCCTCCGTGCTTGCTTTTTCTCAGAAAGAGCCGTGGTGTGCGTTTTCGCGGGAAAACGCGTTTTCGGCCGAAAACGTGTACGTTTGCACTTCCCGGCCACAGGGAAGCTGCTAGACGGGAATTCTCTGCCTGGTTCTACCCGCTGCCCGGAACGCTACGCAGGGCAAAAGCGATTCTCGTCCTCCGTGCTTGCTTTTTCTCAGAAAGAGCCGTGGTGTGCGTTTTCGCGGGAAAACGCGTTTTCGGCCGAAAACCTGTACGTTTGCACTTCCCGGCCACAGGGAAGCTGCTAGCCGGGAATTCTCTGCCTGGTTCTACCCGCTGCCCGGAACACTACGCAGGGCAAAAGCGATTCTCGTCCTCCGTGCTTGCTTATTCTCAGAAAGAGCCGTGGTGTGCGTTTTCGCGGGAAAACGCGTTTTCGGCCGAAAACGTGTACGTTTGCACTTCCCGGCCACAGGGAAGCTGCTAGACGGGAATTCTCTGCCTGGTTCTACCCGCTGCCCGGAACGCTACGCAGGGCAAAAGCGATTCTCGTCCTCCGTGCTTGCTTTTTCCCAGAAAGAGCCGTGGTGTGCGTTTTCGCCGGAAAACGCGTTTTCGGCCGAAAACGTGTACGTTTGCACTTCCCGGCCACAGGGAAGCTGCTAGACGGGAATTCTCTGCCTGGTTCTACCCGCTGCCCGGAACGCTACGCAGGGCAAAAGCGATTCTCGTCCTCCGTGCTTGCTTTTTCTCAGAAAGAGCCGTGGTGTGCGTTTTCGCCGGTAAATGCGTTTTCGGCCGAAAACGTGTACGTTTGCACTTCCCGGCCACAGGGAAGCTGCTAGCCGGGAATTCTCTGCCTGGTTCTACCCGCTGCCCGGAACGCTACGCAGGGCAAAAGCGATTCTCGTCCTCCGTGCTTGCTTTTTCTCAGAAAGAGCCGTGGTGTGCGTTTTCGCCGGAAAACGCGTTTTCGGCCGAAAACGTGTACGTTTGCACTTCCCGGCCACAGGGAAGCTGCTAGCCGGGAATTCTCTGCCTGGTTCTACCCGCTGCCCGGAACGCTACGCAGGGCAAAAGCGATTCTCGTCCTCCGTGCTTGCTTTTTCTCAGAAAGAGCCGTGGTGTGAGTTTTCGCGGGAAAACGCGTTTTCGGCCGAAAACGTGTACGTTTGCACTTCCCGGCCACAGGGAAGCTGCTAGCCGGGAATTCTCTGCCTGGTTCTACCCGCTGCCCGGAACGCTACGCAGGGCAAAAGCGGTTCTCGTCCTCCGTGCTTGCTTTTTCTCAGAAAGAGCCGTGGTGTGCGTTTTCGCCAGAAAACGCGTTTTCGGCCGAAAACGTGTACGTTTGCACTTCCCGGCCACAGGGAAGCTGCTAGCCGGGAATTCTCTGCCTGGTTCTACCCGCTGCCCGGAACACTACGCAGGGCAAAAGCGATTCTCGTCCTCCGTGCTTGCTTTTTCTCAGAAAGAGCCGTGGTGTGCGTTTTCGCCGGTAAACGCGTTTTCGGCCGAAAACGTGTACGTTTGCACTTCCCCGCCACAGGGAAGCTGCTAGCCGGGAATTGTCTGCCTGGTTCTACCCGCTGCCCGGAACGCTACGCAGGGCAAAAGCGATTCTCGTCCTCCGTGCTTGCTTTTTCTCAGAAAGAGCCGTGGTGTGCGTTTTCGCCGGAAAACGCGTTTTCGGCCGAAAACGTGTACGTTTGCACTTCCCGGCCACAGGGAAGCTGCTAGACGGGAATTCTCTGCCTGGTTCTACCCGCTGCCCGGAACCCTACGCAGGGCAAAAGCGATTCTCGTCCTCCGTGCTTGCTTTTTCTCAGAAAGAGCCGTGGTGTGCGTTTTCGCCGGAAAACGCGTTTTCGGCCGAAAACGTGTACGTTTGCACTTCCCGGCCACAGGGAAGCTGCTAGACGGGAATTCTCTGCCTGGTTCTACCCGCTGCCCGGAACGCTACGCAGGGCAAAAGCGATTCTCGTCCTCCGTGCTTGCTTTTTCCCAGAAAGAGCCGTGGTGTGCGTTTTCGCCGGAAAACGCGTTTCCGGCCGAAAACGTGTACGTTTGCACTTCCCGGCCACAGGGAAGCTGCTAGCCGGGAATTCTCTGCCTGGTTCTACCCGCTGCCCGGAACACTACGCAGGGCAAAAGCGATTCTCGTCCTCCGTGCTTGCTTTTTCTCAGAAAGAGCCGTGGTGTGCGTTTTTGCCAGAAAACGCGTTTTCGTCCGAAAACGTGTACGTTTGCACTTCCCCGCCACAGGGAAGCTGCTAGCCGGGAATTCTCTGCCTGGTTCTACCCGCTGCCCGGAACGCTACGCAGGGCAAAAGCGATTCTCGTCCTCCGTGCTTGCTTTTTCTCAGAAAGAGCCGTGGTGTGCGTTTTCGCCGGAAAACGCGTTTTCGGCCGAAAACGTGTACGTTTGCACTTCCCGGCCACAGGGAAGCTGCTAGCCGGGAATTCTCTGCCTGGTTCTACCCGCTGCCCGGAACGCTACGCAGGGCAAAAGCGATTCTCGTCCTCCGTGCTTGCTTTTTCTCAGAAAGAGCCGTGGTGTGCGTTTTCGCCGGAAAACGCGTTTTCGGCCGAAAACGTGTACGTTTGCACTTCCCGGCCACAGGGAAGCTGCTAGCCGGGAATTCTCTGCCTGGTTCTACCCGGTGCCCGGAACGCTACGCAGGGCAAAAGCGATTCTCGTCCTTCATGCTTGCTTTTTCTCAGAAAGAGCCATGGTGTGCTTTTACGCCGGAAAACGCGTTTTCGGCCGAAAACGTGTACGTTTGCACTTCCCGGCCACAGAGAAGCTGCTAGACGGGAATTCTCTGCCTGGTTCTACCCGCTGCTCAGAACGCTACGCAGGGCAAAAGCGATTCTCGTCCTCCGTGCTTGCTTTTTCTCAGAAAGAGCCGTGGTGTGCGTTTTCGCCGGAAAACGCGTTTTCGGCCGAAAACGTGTACGTTTGCACTTCCCCGCCACAGGGAAGCTGCTAGACGGGAATTCTCTGCCTGGTTCTACCCGCTGCCCGGAACGCTACGCAGGGCAAAAGCGGTTCTCGTCCTCCGTGCTTGCTTTTTCTCAGAAAGAGCCGTGGTGTGCGTTTTCGCCGGAAAACGCGTTTTCGGCCGAAAACGTGTACGTTTGCACTTCCCGGCCACAGGGAAGCTGCTAGCCTGGAATTCTCTGCCTGGTTCTACCCGCTGCCCGGAACGCTACGCAGGGCAAAAGCGATTCTCGTCCTCCGTGCTTGCTTTTTCTCAGAAAGAGCCGTGGTGTGCGTTTTCGCCGGAAAACGCGTTTTCGGCCGAAAACGTGTACGTTTGCACTTCCCGGCCACAGGGAAGCTGCTAGCCGGGAATTCTCTGCCTGGTTCTACCCGCTGCCAGGAACGCTACGCAGGGCAAAAGCGATTCTCGTCCTCCGTGCTTGCTTTTTCTCAGAAAGAGCCGTGGTGTGCGTTTTCGCCGGAAAACGCGTTTTCGGCCGAAAACGTGTACGTTTGCACTTCCCGGCCACAGGGAAGCTGCTAGCCGGGAATTCTCTGCCTGGTTCTACCCGCTGCCCGGAACGCTACGCAGGGCAAAAGCGATTCTCGTCCTCCGTGCTTGCTTTTTCTCAGAAAGAGCCATGGTGTGCTTTTTCGCCGGAAAACGCGTTTTCGGCCGAAAACGTGTACGTTTGCACTTCCCGGCCACAGGGAAGCTGCTAGCCGGGAATTCTCTGCCTGGTTCTACCCGCTGCCAGGAACGCTACGCAGGGCAAAAGCGATTCTCGTCCTCCGTGCTTGCTTTTTCTCAGAAAGAGCCGTGGTGTGCGTTTTCGCCGGAAAACGCGTTTTCGGCCGAAAACGTGTACGTTTGCACTTCCCGGCCACAGGGAAGCTGCTAGCCGGGAATTCTCTGCCTGGTTCTACCCGCTGCCCGGAACGCTACGCAGGGCAAAAGCGATTCTCGTCCTCCGTGCTTGCTTTTTCTCAGAAAGAGCCATGGTGTGCTTTTTCGCCGGAAAACGCGTTTTCGGCCGAAAACGTGTACGTTTGCACTTCCCGGCCACAGGGAAGCTGCTAGCCGGCAATTCGCTGCCTATTTCTACCCGCTGCCCGGAACGCTACGCAGGGCAAAAGCGATTCTCGTCCTCCGTGCTTGCTTTTTCTCAGAAAGAGCCGTGGTGTGCGTTTTCGCCGGAAAACGCGTTTTCGGCCTAAAACGTGTACGTTTGCACTTCCCCGCCACAGGGAAGCTGCTAGACGGGAATTCTCTACCTGGTTCTACCCGCTGCCCGGAACGCTACGCAGGGCAAAAGCGATTCTCGTCCTCCGTGCTTGCTTTTTCTCAGAAAGAGCCATGGTGTGCCTTTTCTCCGGAAAACGCGTTTTCGGCCGGAAACGTGTACGTTTGCACTTCCCGGCCACAGGGAAGCTGCTAGCCGGCAATTCGCTGCCTATTTCTACCCGCTGCTCAGAACGCTACGCAGGGCAAAAGCGATTCTCGTCCTCCGTGCTTGCTTTTTCTCAGAAAGAGCCGTGGTGTGCGTTTTCGCCGGAAAACGCGTTTTCGGCCTAAAACGTGTACGTTTGCACTTCCCCGCCACAGGGAAGCTGCTAGACGGGAATTCTCTACCTGGTTCTACCCGCTGCCCGGAACGCTACGCAGGGCAAAAGCGATTCTCGTCCTCCGTGCTTGCTTTTTCTCAGAAAGAGCCATGGTGTGCCTTTTCTCCGGAAAACGCGTTTTCGGCCGAAAACCTGTACGTTTGCACTTCCCGGCCACAGGGAAGCTGCTAGCCGGGAATTCTCTGCCTGGTTCTACCCGCTGCCCGGAACGCTACGCAGGGCAAAAGCGATTCTCGTCCTCCGTGCTTGCTTTTTCTCAGAAAGAGCCGTGGTGTGCGTTTTCGCCGGAAAACGCGTTTTCGGCCGAAAACGTGTACGTTTGCACTTCCCGGCCACAGGGAAGCTGCTAGCCGGGAATTCTCTGCCTGGTTCTACCCGCTGCTCAGAACACTACGCAGGGCAAAAGCGATTCTCGTCCTCCGTGCTTGCTTTTTCTCAGAAAGAGCCGTGGTGTGCGTTTTCGCCGGAAAACGCGTTTTCGGCCGAAAACGTGTACGTTTGCACTTCCCGGCCACAGGGAAGCTGCTAGCCGGGAATTCTCTGCCTGGTTCTACCCGCTGCCCGGAACGCTACGCAGGGCAAAAGCGATTCTCGTCCTCCATGCTTGCTTTTTCTCAGAAAGAGCCATGGTGTGCTTTTACGCCGGAAAACGCGTTTTCGGCCGAAAACGTGTACGTTTGCACTTCCCGGCCACAGAGAAGCTGCTAGCCGGGAATTCTCTGCCTGGTTCTACCCGCTGCTCAGAACGCTACGCAGGGCAAAAGCGATACTCGTCCTCCGTGCTTGCTTTTTCTCAGAAAGAGCCGTGGTGTGCGTTTTCGCCGGAAAACGCGTTTTCGGCCGAAAACGTGTACGTTTGCACTTCCCCGCCACAGGGAAGCTGCTAGACGGGAATTTTCTGCCTGGTTCTACCCGCTGCCCGGAACGCTACGCAGGGCAAAAGCGGTTCTCGTCCTCCGTGCTTGCTTTTTCTCAGAAATAGCCGTGGTGTGCGTTTTCGCCGGAAAACGCGTTTTCGGCCGAAAACGTGTACGTTTGCACTTCCCGGCCACAGGGAAGCTGCTAGCCTGGAATTCTCTGCCTGGTTCTACCCGCTGCCCGGAACGCTACGCAGGGCAAAAGCGATTCTCGTCCTCCGTGCTTGCTTTTTCTCAGAAAGAGCCGTGGTGTGCGTTTTCGCCGGAAAACGCGTTTTCGGCCGAAAACGTGTACGTTTGCACTTCCCGGCCACAGGGAAGCTGCTAGCCGGGAATTCTCTGCCTGGTTCTACCCGCTGCCCGGAACAATACGCAGGGCAAAAGCGATTCTCGTCCTCCGTGCTTGCTTTTTCTCAGAAAGAGCCGTGGTGTGCGTTTTCGCCGGAAAACGCGTTTTCGGCCGAAAACGTGTACGTTTGCACTTCCCGGCCACAGGGAAGCTGCTAGCCGGGAATTCTCTGCCTGGTTCTACCCGCTGCCCGGAACGCTACGCAGGGCAAAAGCGATTCTCGTCCTCCGTGCTTGCTTTTTCTCAGAAAGAGCCATGGTGTGCTTTTTCGCCGGAAAACGCGTTTTCGGCCGAAAACGTGTACGTTTGCACTTCCCGGCCACAGGGAAGCTGCTAGCCGGGAATTCTCTGCCTGGTTCTACCCGCTGCCAGGAACGCTACGCAGGGCAAAAGCGATTCTCGTCCTCCGTGCTTGCTTTTTCTCAGAAAGAGCCGTGGTGTGCGTTTTCGCCGGAAAACGCGTTTTCGGCCGAAAACGTGTACGTTTGCACTTCCCGGCCACAGGGAAGCTTCTAGCCGGGAATTCTCTGCCTGGTTCTACCCGCTGCCCGGAACGCTACGCAGGGCAAAAGCGATTCTCGTCCTCGGTGCTTGCTTTTTCTCAGAAAGAGCCATGGTGTGCTTTTTCGCCGGAAAACGCGTTTTCGGCCGAAAACGTGTACGTTTGCACTTCCCGGCCACAGGGAAGCTGCTAGCCGGCAATTCGCTGCCTATTTCTACCCGCTGCCCGGAACGCTACGCAGGGCAAAAGCGATTCTCGTCCTCCGTGCTTGCTTTTTCTCAGAAAGAGCCGTGGTGTGCGTTTTCGCCGGAAAACGCGTTTTCGGCCTAAAACGTGTACGTTTGCACTTCCCCGCCACAGGGAAGCTGCTAGACGGGAATTCTCTACCTGGTTCTACCCGCTGCCCGGAACGCTACGCAGGGCAAAAGCGATTCTCGTCCTCCGTGCTTGCTTTTTCTCAGAAAGAGCCATGGTGTGCCTTTTCTCCGGAAAACGCGTTTTCGGCCGGAAACGTGTACGTTTGCACTTCCCGGCCACAGGGAAGCTGCTAGCCGGCAATTCGCTGCCTATTTCTACCCGCTGCTCAGAACGCTACGCAGGGCAAAAGCGATTCTCGTCCTCCGTGCTTGCTTTTTCTCAGAAAGAGCCGTGGTGTGCGTTTTCGCCGGAAAACGCGTTTTCGGCCTAAAACGTGTACGTTTGCACTTCCCCGCCACAGGGAAGCTGCTAGACGGGAATTCTCTACCTGGTTCTACCCGCTGCCCGGAACGCTACGCAGGGCAAAAGCGATTCTCGTCCTCCGTGCTTGCTTTTTCTCAGAAAGAGCCATGGTGTGCCTTTTCTCCGGAAAACGCGTTTTCGGCCGAAAACCTGTACGTTTGCACTTCCCGGCCACAGGGAAGCTGCTAGCCGGGAATTCTCTGCCTGGTTCTACCCGCTGCCCGGAACGCTACGCAGGGCAAAAGCGATTCTCGTCCTCCGTGCTTGCTTTTTCTCAGAAAGAGCCGTGGTGTGCGTTTTCGCCGGAAAACGCGTTTTCGGCCGAAAACGTGTACATTTGCACTTCCCGGCCACAGGGAAGCTGCTAGCCGGGAATTCTCTGCCTGGTTCTACCCGCTGCTCAGAACACTAAGCAGGGCAAAAGCGATTCTCGTCCTCCGTGCTTGCTTTTTCTCAGAAAGAGCCGTGGTGTGCGTTTTCGCCGGAAAACGCGTTTTCGGCCGAAAACGTGTACGTTTGCACTTCCCGGCCACAGGGAAGCTGCTAGACGAGAATTCTCTGCCTGGTTCTACCCGCTGCCCGGAACGCTACGCAGGGCAAAAGCGATTCTCGTCCTCCGTGCTTGCTTTTTCTCAGAAAGAGCCGTGGTGTGAGTTTTCGCGGGAAAACGCGTTTTCGGCCGAAAACCTGTACGTTTGCACTTCCCGGCCACAGGGAAGCTGCTAGCCGGGAATTCTCTGCCTGGTTCTACCCGCTGCCCGGAACGCTACGCAGGGCAAAAGCGATTCTCGTCCTCCGTGCTTGCTTTTTCTCAGAAAGAGCCATGGTGTGCTTTTTCGCCGGAAAACGCGTTTTCGGCCGAAAACGTGTACGTTTGCACTTCCCGGCCACAGGGAAGCTGCTAGCCGGCAATTCGCTGCCTATTTCTACCCGCTGCCCGGAACGCTACGCAGGGCAAAAGCGATTCTCGTCCTCCGTGCTTGCTTTTTCTCAGAAAGAGCCGTGGTGTGCGTTTTCGCCGGAAAACGCGTTTTCGGCCTAAAACGTGTACGTTTGCACTTCCCCGCCACAGGGAAGCTGCTAGACGGGAATTCTCTACCTGGTTCTACCCGCTGCCCGGAACGCTACGCAGGGCAAAAGCGATTCTCGTCCTCCGTGCTTGCTTTTTCTCAGAAAGAGCCATGGTGTGCCTTTTCTCCGGAAAACGCGTTTTCGGCCGGAAACGTGTACGTTTGCACTTCCCGGCCACAGGGAAGCTGCTAGCCGGCAATTCGCTGCCTATTTCTACCCGCTGCTCAGAACGCTACGCAGGGCAAAAGCGATTCTCGTCCTCCGTGCTTGCTTTTTCTCAGAAAGAGCCGTGGTGTGCGTTTTCGCCGGAAAACGCGTTTTCGGCCTAAAACGTGTACGTTTGCACTTCCCCGCCACAGGGAAGCTGCTAGACGGGAATTCTCTACCTGGTTCTACCCGCTGCCCGGAACGCTACGCAGGGCAAAAGCGATTCTCGTCCTCCGTGCTTGCTTTTTCTCAGAAAGAGCCATGGTGTGCCTTTTCTCCGGAAAACGCGTTTTCGGCCGAAAACCTGTACGTTTGCACTTCCCGGCCACAGGGAAGCTGCTAGCCGGGAATTCTCTGCCTGGTTCTACCCGCTGCCCGGAACGCTACGCAGGGCAAAAGCGATTCTCGTCCTCCGTGCTTGCTTTTTCTCAGAAAGAGCCGTGGTGTGCGTTTTCGCCGGAAAACGCGTTTTCGGCCGAAAACGTGTACATTTGCACTTCCCGGCCACAGGGAAGCTGCTAGCCGGGAATTCTCTGCCTGGTTCTACCCGCTGCTCAGAACACTACGCAGGGCAAAAGCGATTCTCGTCCTCCGTGCTTGCTTTTTCTCAGAAAGAGCCGTGGTGTGCGTTTTCGCCGGAAAACGCGTTTTCGGCCGAAAACGTGTACGTTTGCACTTCCCGGCCACAGGGAAGCTGCTAGACGGGAATTCTCTGCCTGGTTCTACCCGCTGCCCGGAACGCTACGCAGGGCAAAAGCGATTCTCGTCCTCCGTGCTTGCTTTTTCTCAGAAAGAGCCGTGGTGTGAGTTTTCGCGGGAAAACGCGTTTTCGGCCGAAAACCTGTACGTTTGCACTTCCCGGCCACAGGGAAGCTGCTAGCCGGGAATTCTCTGCCTGGTTCTACCCGCTGCCCGGAACGCTACGCAGGGAAAAAGCGATTCTCGTCCTCCGTGCTTGCTTTTTCTCAGAAAGAGCCGTGGTGTGCGTTTTCGCCGGAAAACGCGTTTTCGGCCGAAAACGTGTACGTTTGCACTTCCCGGCCACAGGGAAGCTGCTAGCCGGGAATTCTCTGCCTGGTTCTACCCGCTGCCAGGAACGCTACGCAGGGCAAAAGCGATTCTCGTCCTCCGTGCTTGCTTTTTCTCAGAAAGAGCCGTGGTGTGCGTTTTCGCCGGAAAACGCGTTTTCGGCCGAAAACGTGTACGTTTGCACTTCCCGGCCACAGGGAAGCTGCTAGACGGGAATTCTCTGCCTGGTTCTACCCGCTGCCCGGAACGCTACGCAGGGCAAAAGCGATTCTCGTCCTCCGTGCTTGCTTTTTCTCAGAAAGAGCCATGGTGTGCTTTTTCGCTGGAAAACGCGTTTTCGGCCGAAAACGTGTACGTTTGCACTTCCCGGCCACAGGGAAGCTGCTAGCCGGCAATTCGCTGCCTATTTCTACCCGCTGCTAAGAACGCTACGCAGGGCAAAAGCGATTCTCGTCCTCCGTGCTTGCTTTTTCTCAGAAAGAGCCGTGGTGTGCGTTTTCGCCGGAAAACGCGTTTTCGGCCGAAAACGTGTACGTTTGCACTTCCCCGCCACAGGGAAGCTTCTAGACGGGAATTCTCTGCCTGGTTCTACCCGCTGCCAGGAACGCTACGCAGGGCAAAAGCGATTCTCGTCCTCCGTGCTTGCTTTTTCTCAGAAAGAGCCGTGGTGTGCGTTTTCGCCAGAAAACGCGTTTTCGGCCGAAAACGTGTACGTTTGCACTTCCCCGCCACAGGGAAGCTTCTAGACGGGAATTCTCTACCTGGTTCTACCCGCTGCCCGGAACGCTACGCAGGGCAAAAGCGATTCTCGTCCTCCGTGCTTGCTTTTTCTCAGAAAGAGCCGTGGTGTGCGTTTTCGCCGGAAAACGCGTTTTCGGCCGAAAACGTGTACGTTTGCACTTCCCCGCCACAGGGAAGCTGCTAGCCGGCAATTCGCTGCCTATTTCTACCCGCTGCTCAGAACGCTACGCAGGGCAAAAGCGATTCTCGTCCTCCGTGCTTGCTTTTTCTCAGAAAGAGCCGTGGTGTGCGTTTTCGCGGGAAAACGCGTTTTCGGCCGAAAACGTGTACGTTTGCACTTCCCGGCCACAGGGAAGCTGCTAGCCGGGAATTCTCTGCCTGGTTCTACCCGCTGCCCGGAACGCTACGCAGGGCAAAAGCGATTCTCGTCCTCCGTGCTTGCTTTTTCTCAGAAAGAGCCGTGGTGTGCGTTTTCGCCGGAAAACGCGTTTTCGGCCGAAAACGTGTACGTTTGCACTTCCCGGCCACAGGGAAGCTGCTAGCCGGGAATTCTCTGCCTGGTTCTACCCGCTGCCCGGAACACTACGCAGGGCAAAAGCGATTCTCGTCCTCCGTGCTTGCTTTTTCTCAGAAAGAGCCGTGGTGTGCGTTTTCGCCGGAAAACGCGTTTTCGGCCGAAAACGTGTACGTTTGCACTTCCCGGCCACAGGGAAGCTGCTAGACGGGAATTCTCTGCCTGGTTCTACCCGCTGCCCGGAACGCTACGCAGGGCAAAAGCGATTCTCGTCCTCCGTGCTTGCTTTTTCCCAGAAAGAGCCGTGGTGTGCGTTTTCGCCGGAAAACGCGTTTTCGGCCGAAAACGTGTACGTTTGCACTTCCCGGCCACAGGGAAGCTGCTAGCCGGGAATTCTCTGCCTGGTTCTACCCGATGCCCGGAACGCTACGCAGGGCAAAAGCGATTCTCGTCCTCCGTGCTTGCTTTTTCTCAGAAAGAGCCGTGGTGTGCGTTTTCGCCGGTAAATGCGTTTTCGGCCGAAAACGTGTACGTTTGCACTTCCCGGCCACAGGGAAGCTGCTAGCCGGGAATTCTCTGCCTGGTTCTACCCGCTGCCCGGAACGCTACGCAGGGCAAAAGCGATTCTCGTCCTCCGTGCTTGCTTTTTCTCAGAAAGAGCCGTGGTGTGCGTTTTCGCCGGAAAACGCGTTTTCGGCCGAAAACGTGTACGTTTGCACTTCCCGGCCACAGGGAAGCTGCTAGCCGGGAATTCTCTGCCTGGTTCTACCCGCTGCCCGGAACGCTACGCAGGGCAAAAGCGATTCTCGTCCTCCGTGCTTGCTTTTTCTCAGAAAGAGCCATGGTGTGCTTTTTCGCGGGAAAACGTGTTTTCGGCCGAAAACATGTACGTTTGCACTTCCCGGCCACAGGGAAGCTGCTAGCCGGGAATTCTCTGCCTGGTTCTACCCGCTGCCCGGAACGCTACGCAGGGCAAAAGCGATTCTCGTCCTCCGTGCTTGCTTTTTCTCAGAAAGAGCCGTGGTGTGCGTTTTCGCCGGAAAACGTGTTTTCGGCCGAAAACGTGTACGTTTGCACTTCCCGGCCACAGGGAAGCTGCTAGCCGGGAATTCTCTGCCTGGTTCTACCCGCTGCCCGGAACACTACGCAGGGCAAAAGCGATTCTCGTCCTCCGTGCTTGCTTTTTCTCAGAAAGAGCCGTGGTGTGCGTTTTCGCCGGTAAACGCGTTTTCGGCCGAAAACGTGTACGTTTGCACTTCCCCGCCACAGGGAAGCTGCTAGCCGGGAATTCTCTGCCTGGTTCTACCCGCTGTCCGGAACGCTACGCAGGGCAAAAGCGATTCTCGTCCTCCGTGCTTGCTTTTTCTCAGAAAGAGCCGTGGTGTGCGTTTTCGCCGGAAAACGCGTTTTCGGCCGAAAACGTGTACGTTTGCACTTCCCGGCCACAGGGAAGCTGCTAGCCGGGAATTCTCTGCCTGGTTCTACCCGCTGCCCGGAACGCTACGCAGGGCAAAAGCGATTCTCGTCCTCCGTGCTTGCTTTTTCTCAGAAAGAGCCGTGGTGTGCGTTTTCGCCGGTAAACGCGTTTTCGGCCGAAAACGTGTACGTTTGCACTTCCCCGCCACAGGGAAGCTGCTAGCCGGGAATTCTCTGCCTGGTTCTACCCGCTGCCCGGAACGCTACGCAGGGCAAAAGCGATTCTCGTCCTCCGTGCTTGCTTTTTCTCAGAAAGAGCCGTGGTGTGCGTTTTCGCCGGTAAACGCGTTTTCGGCCGAAAACGTGTACGTTTGCACTTCCCCGCCACAGGGAAGCTGCTAGACGGGAATTCTCTGCCTGGTTCTACCCGCTGCCCGGAACGCTACGCAGGGCAAAAGCGATTCTCGTCCTCCGTGCTTGCTTTTTCTCAGAAAGAGCCATGGTGTGCTTTTCGCCGGAAAACGCGTTTTCGGCCGAAAACGTGTACGTTTGCACTTCCCGGCCACAGGGAAGCTGCTAGCCGGCAATTCGCTGCCTATTTCTACCCGCTGCTCAGAACGCTACGCAGGGCAAAAGCGATTCTCGTCCTCCGTGCTTGCTTTTTCTCAGAAAGAGCCGTGGTGTGCGTTTTCGCCGGAAAACGCGTTTTCGGCCGAAAACGTGTACGTTTGCACTTCCCGGCCACAGGGAAGCTGCTAGCCGGGAATTCTCTGCCTGGTTCTACCCGCTGCCCGGAACGCTACGCAGGGCAAAAGCGATTCTCGTCCTCCGTGCTTGCTTTTTCTCAGAAAGAGCCGTGGTGTGCGTTTTCGCCGGAAAACGCGTTTTCGGCCGAAAACGTGTACGTTTGCACTTCCCGGCCACAGGGAAGCTGCTAGCCGGGAATTCTCTGCCTGGTTCTACCCGCTGCCCGGAACGCTACGCAGGGCAAAAGCGATTCTCGTCCTCCGTGCTTGCTTTTTCTCAGAAAGAGCCGTGGTGTGAGTTTTCGCGGGAAAACGCGTTTTCGGCCGAAAACCTGTACGTTTGCACTTCCCGGCCACAGGGAAGCTGCTAGCCGGGAATTCTCTGCCTGGTTCTACCCGCTGCCCGGAACGCTACGCAGGGCAAAAGCGATTCTCGTCCTCCGTGCTTGCTTTTTCTCAGAAAGAGCCGTGGTGTGCGTTTTCGCCGGAAAACGCGTTTTCGGCCGAAAACGTGTACGTTTGCACTTCCCGGCCACAGGGAAGCTGCTAGCCGGGAATTCTCTGCCTGGTTCTACCCGCTGCCCGGAACGCTAAGCAGGGCAAAAGCGATTCTCGTCCTCCGTGCTTGCTTTTTCTCAGAAAGAGCCGTGGTGTGCGTTTTCGCCGGTAAACGCGTTTTCGGCCGAAAACGTGTACGTTTGCACTTCCCCGCCACAGGGAAGCTGCTAGCCGGGAATTGTCTGCCTGGTTCTACCCGCTGTCCGGAACGCTACGCAGGGCAAAAGCGATTCTCGTCCTCCGTGCTTGCTTTTTCTCAGAAAGAGCCGTGGTGTGCGTTTTCGCCGGAAAACGCGTTTTCGGCCGAAAACGTGTACGTTTGCACTTCCCGGCCACAGGGAAGCTTCTAGCCGGGAATTCTCTGCCTGGTTCTACCCGCTGCCCGGAACGCTACGCAGGGCAAAAGCGATTCTCGTCCTCCGTGCTTGCTTTTTCTCAGAAAGAGCCGTGGTGTGCGTTTTCGCCGGTAAACGCGTTTTCGGCCGAAAACGTGTACGTTTGCACTTCCCCGCCACAGGGAAGCTGCTAGACGGGAATTCTCTGCCTGGTTCTACCCGCTGCCCGGAACGCTACGCAGGGCAAAAGCGATTCTCGTCCTCCGTGCTTGCTTTTTCTCAGAAAGAGCCGTGGTGTGCGTTTTCGCCGGTAAACGCGTTTTCGGCCGAAAACGTGTACGTTTGCACTTCCCCGCCACAGGGAAGCTGCTAGACGGGAATTCTCTGCCTGGTTCTACCCGCTGCCCGGAACGCTACGCAGGGCAAAAGCGATTCTCGTCCTCCGTGCTTGCTTTTTCTCAGAAAGAGCCATGGTGTGCTTTTCGCCGGAAAACGCGTTTTCGGCCGAAAACGTGTACGTTTGCACTTCCCGGCCACAGGGAAGCTGCTAGCCGGCAATTCGCTGCCTATTTCTACCCGCTGCTCAGAACGCTACGCAGGGCAAAAGCGATTCTCGTCCTCCGTGCTTGCTTTTTCTCAGAAAGAGCCGTGGTGTGCGTTTTCGCCGGAAAACGCGTTTTCGGCCGAAAACGTGTACGTTTGCACTTCCCGGCCACAGGGAAGCTGCTAGCCGGGAATTCTCTGCCTGGTTCTACCCGCTGCCCGGAACGCTACGCAGGGCAAAAGCGATTCTCGTCCTCCGTGCTTGCTTTTTCTCAGAAAGAGCCGTGGTGTGCGTTTTCGCCGGAAAACGCGTTTTCGGCCGAAAACGTGTACGTTTGCACTTCCCGGCCACAGGGAAGCTGCTAGCCGGGAATTCTCTGCCTGGTTCTACCCGCTGCCCGGAACGCTACGCAGGGCAAAAGCGATTCTCGTCCTCCGTGCTTGCTTTTTCTCAGAAAGAGCCGTGGTGTGAGTTTTCGCGGGAAAACGCGTTTTCGGCCGAAAACCTGTACGTTTGCACTTCCCGGCCACAGGGAAGCTGCTAGCCGGGAATTCTCTGCCTGGTTCTACCCGCTGCCCGGAACGCTACGCAAGGCAAAAGCGATTCTCGTCCTCCGTGCTTGCTTTTTCTCAGAAAGAGCCGTGGTGTGCGTTTTCGCCGGAAAACGCGTTTTCGGCCGAAAACGTGTACGTTTGCACTTCCCGGCCACAGGGAAGCTGCTAGCCGGGAATTCTCTGCCTGGTTCTACCCGCTGCCCGGAACACTACGCAGGGCAAAAGCGATTCTCGTCCTCCGTGCTTGCTTTTTCTCAGAAAGAGCCGTGGTGTGCGTTTTCGCCGGAAAACGCGTTTTCGGCCGAAAACGTGTACGTTTGCACTTCCCGGCCACAGGGAAGCTGCTAGACGGGAATTCTCTGCCTGGTTCTACCCGCTGCCCGGAACGCTACGCAGGGCAAAAGCGATTCTCGTCCTCCGTGCTTGCTTTTTCCCAGAAAGAGCCGTGGTGTGCGTTTTCGCCGGAAAACGCGTTTTCGGCCGAAAACGTGTACGTTTGCACTTCCCGGCCACAGGGAAGCTGCTAGCCGGGAATTCTCTGCCTGGTTCTACCCGATGCCCGGAACGCTACGCAGGGCAAAAGCGATTCTCGTCCTCCGTGCTTGCTTTTTCTCAGAAAGAGCCGTGGTGTGCGTTTTCGCCGGTAAATGCGTTTTCGGCCGAAAACGTGTACGTTTGCACTTCCCGGCCACAGGGAAGCTGCTAGCCGGGAATTCTCTGCCTGGTTCTACCCGCTGCCCGGAACGCTACGCAGGGCAAAAGCGATTCTCGTCCTCCGTGCTTGCTTTTTCTCAGAAAGAGCCGTGGTGTGCGTTTTCGCCGGAAAACGCGTTTTCGGCCGAAAACGTGTACGTTTGCACTTCCCGGCCACAGGGAAGCTGCTAGCCGGGAATTCTCTGCCTGGTTCTACCCGCTGCCCGGAACGCTACGCAGGGCAAAAGCGATTCTCGTCCTCCGTGCTTGCTTTTTCTCAGAAAGAGCCATGGTGTGCTTTTTCGCGGGAAAACGTGTTTTCGGCCGAAAACATGTACGTTTGCACTTCCCGGCCACAGGGAAGCTGCTAGCCGGGAATTCTCTGCCTGGTTCTACCCGCTGCCCGGAACGCTACGCAGGGCAAAAGCGATTCTCGTCCTCCGTGCTTGCTTTTTCTCAGAAAGAGCCGTGGTGTGCGTTTTCGCCGGAAAACGCGTTTTCGGCCGAAAACGTGTACGTTTGCACTTCCCGGCCACAGGGAAGCTGCTAGCCGGGAATTCTCTGCCTGGTTCTACCCGCTGCCCGGAACACTACGCAGGGCAAAAGCGATTCTCGTCCTCCGTGCTTGCTTTTTCTCAGAAAGAGCCGTGGTGTGCGTTTTCGCCGGTAAACGCGTTTTCGGCCGAAAACGTGTACGTTTGCACTTCCCCGCCACAGGGAAGCTGCTAGCCGGGAATTGTCTGCCTGGTTCTACCCGCTGTCCGGAACGCTACGCAGGGCAAAAGCGATTCTCGTCCTCCGTGCTTGCTTTTTCTCAGAAAGAGCCGTGGTGTGCGTTTTCGCCGGAAAACGCGTTTTCGGCCGAAAACGTGTACGTTTGCACTTCCCGGCCACAGGGAAGCTGCTAGCCGGGAATTCTCTGCCTGGTTCTACCCGCTGCCCGGAACGCTACGCAGGGCAAAAGCGATTCTCGTCCTCCGTGCTTGCTTTTTCTCAGAAAGAGCCGTGGTGTGCGTTTTCGCCGGTAAACGCGTTTTCGGCCGAAAACGTGTACGTTTGCACTTCCCCGCCACAGGGAAGCTGCTAGCCGGGAATTCTCTGCCTGGTTCTACCCGCTGCCCGGAACGCTACGCAGGGCAAAAGCGATTCTCGTCCTCCGTGCTTGCTTTTTCTCAGAAAGAGCCGTGGTGTGCGTTTTCGCCGGTAAACGCGTTTTCGGCCGAAAACGTGTACGTTTGCACTTCCCCGCCACAGGGAAGCTGCTAGACGGGAATTCTCTGCCTGGTTCTACCCGCTGCCCGGAACGCTACGCAGGGCAAAAGCGATTCTCGTCCTCCGTGCTTGCTTTTTCTCAGAAAGAGCCATGGTGTGCTTTTCGCCGGAAAACGCGTTTTCGGCCGAAAACGTGTACGTTTGCACTTCCCGGCCACAGGGAAGCTGCTAGCCGGCAATTCGCTGCCTATTTCTACCCGCTGCTCAGAACGCTACGCAGGGCAAAAGCGATTCTCGTCCTCCGTGCTTGCTTTTTCTCAGAAAGAGCCGTGGTGTGCGTTTTCGCCGGAAAACGCGTTTTCGGCCGAAAACGTGTACGTTTGCACTTCCCGGCCACAGGGAAGCTGCTAGCCGGGAATTCTCTGCCTGGTTCTACCCGCTGCCCGGAACGCTACGCAGGGCAAAAGCGATTCTCGTCCTCCGTGCTTGCTTTTTCTCAGAAAGAGCCGTGGTGTGCGTTTTCGCCGGAAAACGCGTTTTCGGCCGAAAACGTGTACGTTTGCACTTCCCGGCCACAGGGAAGCTGCTAGCCGGGAATTCTCTGCCTGGTTCTACCCGCTGCCCGGAACGCTACGCAGGGCAAAAGCGATTCTCGTCCTCCGTGCTTGCTTTTTCTCAGAAAGAGCCGTGGTGTGAGTTTTCGCGGGAAAACGCGTTTTCGGCCGAAAACCTGTACGTTTGCACTTCCCGGCCACAGGGAAGCTGCTAGACGGGAATTCTCTGCCTGGTTCTACCCGCTGCCCGGAACGCTACGCAGGGCAAAAGCGATTCTCGTCCTCCGTGCTTGCTTTTTCCCAGAAAGAGCCGTGGTGTGCGTTTTCGCCGGAAAACGCGTTTTCGGCCGAAAACGTGTACGTTTGCACTTCCCGGCCACAGGGAAGCTGCTAGCCGGGAATTCTCTGCCTGGTTCTACCCGCTGCCCGGAACGCTAAGCAGGGCAAAAGCGATTCTCGTCCTCCGTGCTTGCTTTTTCTCAGAAAGAGCCGTGGTGTGCGTTTTCGCCGGTAAACGCGTTTTCGGCCGAAAACGTGTACGTTTGCACTTCCCCGCCACAGGGAAGCTGCTAGCCGGGAATTGTCTGCCTGGTTCTACCCGCTGTCCGGAACGCTACGCAGGGCAAAAGCGATTCTCGTCCTCCGTGCTTGCTTTTTCTCAGAAAGAGCCGTGGTGTGCGTTTTCGCCGGAAAACGCGTTTTCGGCCGAAAACGTGTACGTTTGCACTTCCCGGCCACAGGGAAGCTGCTAGCCGGGAATTCTCTGCCTGGTTCTACCCGCTGCCCGGAACGCTACGCAGGGCAAAAGCGATTCTCGTCCTCCGTGCTTGCTTTTTCTCAGAAAGAGCCGTGGTGTGCGTTTTCGCCGGTAAACGCGTTTTCGGCCGAAAACGTGTACGTTTGCACTTCCCCGCCACAGGGAAGCTGCTAGACGGGAATTCTCTGCCTGGTTCTACCCGCTGCCCGGAACGCTACGCAGGGCAAAAGCGATTCTCGTCCTCCGTGCTTGCTTTTTCTCAGAAAGAGCCGTGGTGTGCGTTTTCGCCGGTAAACGCGTTTTCGGCCGAAAACGTGTACGTTTGCACTTCCCCGCCACAGGGAAGCTGCTAGACGGGAATTCTCTGCCTGGTTCTACCCGCTGCCCGGAACGCTACGCAGGGCAAAAGCGATTCTCGTCCTCCGTGCTTGCTTTTTCTCAGAAAGAGCCATGGTGTGCTTTTCGCCGGAAAACGCGTTTTCGGCCGAAAACGTGTACGTTTGCACTTCCCGGCCACAGGGAAGCTGCTAGCCGGCAATTCGCTGCCTATTTCTACCCGCTGCTCAGAACGCTACGCAGGGCAAAAGCGATTCTCGTCCTCCGTGCTTGCTTTTTCTCAGAAAGAGCCGTGGTGTGCGTTTTCGCCGGAAAACGCGTTTTCGGCCGAAAACGTGTACGTTTGCACTTCCCGGCCACAGGGAAGCTGCTAGCCGGGAATTCTCTGCCTGGTTCTACCCGCTGCCCGGAACGCTACGCAGGGCAAAAGCGATTCTCGTCCTCCGTGCTTGCTTTTTCTCAGAAAGAGCCGTGGTGTGCGTTTTCGCCGGAAAACGCGTTTTCGGCCGAAAACGTGTACGTTTGCACTTCCCGGCCACAGGGAAGCTGCTAGCCGGGAATTCTCTGCCTGGTTCTACCCGCTGCCCGGAACGCTACGCAGGGCAAAAGCGATTCTCGTCCTCCGTGCTTGCTTTTTCTCAGAAAGAGCCGTGGTGTGAGTTTTCGCGGGAAAACGCGTTTTCGGCCGAAAACCTGTACGTTTGCACTTCCCGGTCACAGGGAAGCTGCTAGCCGGGAATTCTCTGCCTGGTTCTACCCGCTGCCCGGAACGCTACGCAAGGCAAAAGCGATTCTCGTCCTCCGTGCTTGCTTTTTCTCAGAAAGAGCCGTGGTGTGCGTTTTCGCCGGAAAACGCGTTTTCGGCCGAAAACGTGTACGTTTGCACTTCCCGGCCACAGGGAAGCTGCTAGCCGGGAATTCTCTGCCTGGTTCTACCCGCTGCCCGGAACGCTACGCAGGGCAAAAGCGATTCTCGTCCTCCGTGCTTGCTTTTTCTCAGAAAGAGCCGTGGTGTGCGTTTTCGCCGGTAAACGCGTTTTCGGCCGAAAACGTGTACGTTTGCACTTCCCGGCCACAGAGAAGCTGCTAGACGGGAATTCTCTGCCTGGTTCTACCCGCTGCCCGGAACGCTACGCAGGGCAAAAGCGATTCTCGTCCTCCGTGCTTGCTTTTTCTCAGAAAGAGCCGTGGTGTGCGTTTTCGCGGGAAAACGCGTTTTCGGCCGAAAACGTGTACGTTTGCACTTCCCGGCCACAGGGAAGCTGCTAGCCGGGAATTCTCTGCCTGGTTCTACCCGCTGCCCGGAACGCTACGCAGGGCAAAAGCGATTCTCGTCCTCCGTGCTTGCTTTTTCTCAGAAAGAGCCGTGGTGTGAGTTTTCGCGGGAAAACGCGTTTTCGGCCGAAAACGTGTACGTTTGCACTTCCCGGCCACAGGGAAGCTGCTAGCCGGGAATTCTCTGCCTGGTTCTACCCGCTGCCCGGAACACTACGCAGGGCAAAAGCGATTCTCGTCCTCCGTGCTTGCTTTTTCTCAGAAAGAGCCGTGGTGTGCGTTTTCGCCGGTAAACGCGTTTTCGGCCGAAAACGTGTACGTTTGCACTTCCCCGCCACAGGGAAGCTGCTAGCCGGGAATTCTCTGCCTGGTTCTACCCGCTGCCCGGAACGCTACGCAGGGCAAAAGCGATTCTCGTCCTCCGTGCTTGCTTTTTCTCAGAAAGAGCCGTGGTGTGCGTTTTCGCCGGAAAACGCGTTTTCGGCCGAAAACGTGTACGTTTGCACTTCCCCGCCAAACGGAAGCTGCTAGCCGGGAATTCTCTGCCTGGTTCTACCCGCTGCCCGGAACAATACGCAGGGCAAAAGCGATTCTCGTCCTCCGTGCTTGCTTTTTCTCAGAAAGAGCCGTGGTGTGCGTTTTCGCCAGAAAACGCGTTTTCGGCCGAAAACGTGTACGTTTGCACTTCCCCGCCACAGGGAAGCTGCTAGCCGGGAATTCTCTGCCTGGTTCTACCCGCTGCCCGGAACGCTACGCAGGGCAAAAGCGATTCTCGTCCTCCGTGCTTGCTTTTTCTCAGAAAGAGCCATGGTGTGCTTTTTCGGGGGAAAACGTGTTTTCGGCCGAAAACATGTACGTTTGCACTTCCCGGCCACAGGGAAGCTGCTAGCCGGGAATTCTCTGCCTGGTTCTACCCGCTGCCCGGAACGCTACGCAGGGCAAAAGCGATTCTCGTCCTCCGTGCTTGCTTTTTCTCAGAAAGAGCCGTGGTGTGCGTTTTCGCCGCAAAACGCGTTTTCGGCCGAAAACGTGTACGTTTGCACTTCCCGGCCACAGGGAAGCTGCTAGCCGGGAATTCTCTGCCTGATTCTACCCGCTGCCCGGAACACTACGCAGGGCAAAAGCGATTCTCGTCCTCCGTGCTTGCTTTTTCTCAGAAAGAGCCGTGGTGTGCGTTTTCGCCGGTAAACGCGTTTTCGGCCGAAAACGTGTACGTTTGCACTTCCCCGCCACAGGGAAGCTGCTAGCCGGGAATTGTCTGCCTGGTTCTACCCGCTGTCCGGAACGCTACGCAGGGCAAAAGCGATTCTCGTCCTCCGTGCTTGCTTTTTCTCAGAAAGAGCCGTGGTGTGCGTTTTCGCGGGAAAACGCGTTTTCGGCCGAAAACGTGTACGTTTGCACTTCCCGGCCACAGGGAAGCTGCTAGCCGGGAATTCTCTGCCTGGTTCTACCCGCTGCCCGGAACGCTACGCAGGGCAAAAGCGATTCTCGTCCTCCGTGCTTGCTTTTTCTCAGAAAGAGCCGTGGTGTGCGTTTTCGCCGGTAAACGCGTTTTCGGCCGAAAACGTGTACGTTTGCACTTCCCCGCCACAGGGAAGCTGCTAGCCGGGAATTCTCTGCCTGGTTCTACCCGCTGCCCGGAACGCTACGCAGGGCAAAAGCGATTCTCGTCCTCCGTGCTTGCTTTTTCTCAGAAAGAGCCGTGGTGTGCGTTTTCGCCGGTAAACGCGTTTTCGGCTGAAAACGTGTACGTTTGCACTTCCCCGCCACAGGGAAGCTGCTAGACGGGAATTCTCTGCCTGGTTCTACCCGCTGCCCGGAACGCTACGCAGGGCAAAAGCGATTCTCGTCCTCCGTGCTTGCTTTTTCTCAGAAAGAGCCATGGTGTGCTTTTCGCCGGAAAACGCGTTTTCGGCCGAAAACGTGTACGTTTGCACTTCCCGGCCACAGGGAAGCTGCTAGCCGGCAATTCGCTGCCTATTTCTACCCGCTGCTCAGAACGCTACGCAGGGCAAAAGCGATTCTCGTCCTCCGTGCTTGCTTTTTCTCAGAAAGAGCCGTGGTGTGCGTTTTCGCCGGAAAACGCGTTTTCGGCCGAAAACGTGTACGTTTGCACTTCCCGGCCACAGGGAAGCTGCTAGCCGGGAATTCTCTGCCTGGTTCTACCCGCTGCCCGGAACGCTACGCAGGGCAAAAGCGATTCTCGTCCTCCGTGCTTGCTTTTTCTCAGAAAGAGCCGTGGTGTGCGTTTTCGCGGGAAAACGCGTTTTCGGCCGAAAACGTGTACGTTTGCACTTCCCGGCCACAGGGAAGCTGCTAGCCGGGAATTCTCTGCCTGGTTCTACCCGCTGCCCGGAACGCTACGCAGGGCAAAAGCGATTCTCGTCCTCCGTGCTTGCTTTTTCTCAGAAAGAGCCGTGGTGTGAGTTTTCGCGGGAAAACGCGTTTTCGGCCGAAAACCTGTACGTTTGCACTTCCCCGCCACAGGGAAGCTGCTAGCCGGGAATTCTCTGCCTGGTTCTACCCGCTGCCCGGAACGCTACGCAGGGAAAAAGCGATTCTCGTCCTCCGTGCTTGCTTTTTCTCAGAAAGAGCCGTGGTGTGCGTTTTCGCCGGAAAACGCGTTTTCGGCCGAAAACGTGTACGTTTGCACTTCCCGGCCACAGGGAAGCTGCTAGCCGGGAATTCTCTGCCTGGTTCTACCCGCTGCCCGGAACGCTAAGCAGGGCAAAAGCGATTCTCGTCCTCCGTGCTTGCTTTTTCTCAGAAAGAGCCGTGGTGTGCGTTTTCGCCGGTAAACGCGTTTTCGGCCGAAAACGTGTACGTTTGCACTTCCCCGCCACAGGGAAGCTGCTAGCCGGGAATTGTCTGCCTGGTTCTACCCGCTGTCCGGAACGCTACGCAGGGCAAAAGCGATTCTCGTCCTCCGTGCTTGCTTTTTCTCAGAAAGAGCCGTGGTGTGCGTTTTCGCCGGAAAACGCGTTTTCGGCCGAAAACGTGTACGTTTGCACTTCCCGGCCACAGGGAAGCTGCTAGCCGGCAATTCGCTGCCTATTTCTACCCGCTGCTCAGAACGCTACGCAGGGCAAAAGCGATTCTCGTCCTCCGTGCTTGCTTTTTCTCAGAAAGAGCCGTGGTGTGCGTTTTCGCCGGAAAACGCGTTTTCGGCCGAAAACGTGTACGTTTGCACTTCCCGGCCACAGGGAAGCTGCTAGCCGGGAATTCTCTGCCTGGTTCTACCCGCTGCCCGGAACGCTACGCAGGGCAAAAGCGATTCTCGTCCTCCGTGCTTGCTTTTTCTCAGAAAGAGCCGTGGTGTGCGTTTTCGCCGGAAAACGCGTTTTCGGCCGAAAACGTGTACGTTTGCACTTCCCGGCCACAGGGAAGCTGCTAGCCGGGAATTCTCTGCCTGGTTCTACCCGCTGCCCGGAACGCTACGCAGGGCAAAAGCGATTCTCGTCCTCCGTGCTTGCTTTTTCTCAGAAAGAGCCGTGGTGTGAGTTTTCGCGGGAAAACGCGTTTTCGGCCGAAAACCTGTACGTTTGCACTTCCCGGCCACAGGGAAGCTGCTAGCCGGGAATTCTCTGCCTGGTTCTACCCGCTGCCCGGAACGCTACGCAGGGCAAAAGCGATTCTCGTCCTCCGTGCTTGCTTTTTCTCAGAAAGAGCCGTGGTGTGCGTTTTCGCCGGTAAACGCGTTTTCGGCCGAAAACGTGTACGTTTGCACTTCCCGGCCACAGAGAAGCTGCTAGCCGGGAATTCTCTGCCTGGTTCTACCCGCTGCCCGGAACGCTACGCAGGGCAAAAGCGATTCTCGTCCTCCGTGCTTGCTTTTTCTCAGAAAGAGCCGTGGTGTGCGTTTTCGCGGGAAAACGCGTTTTCGGCCGAAAACGTGTACGTTTGCACTTCCCGGCCACAGGGAAGCTGCTAGCCGGGAATTCTCTGCCTGGTTCTACCCGCTGCCCGGAACGCTACGCAGGGCAAAAGCGATTCTCGTCCTCCGTGCTTGCTTTTTCTCAGAAAGAGCCGTGGTGTGAGTTTTCGCGGGAAAACGCGTTTTCGGCCGAAAACGTGTACGTTTGCACTTCCCGGCCACAGGGAAGCTGCTAGCCGGGAATTCTCTGCCTGGTTCTACCCGCTGCCCGGAACACTACGCAGGGCAAAAGCGATTCTCGTCCTCCGTGCTTGCTTTTTCTCAGAAAGAGCCGTGGTGTGCGTTTTCGCCGGTAAACGCGTTTTCGGCCGAAAACGTGTACGTTTGCACTTCCCCGCCACAGGGAAGCTGCTAGCCGGGAATTCTCTGCCTGGTTCTACCCGCTGCCCGGAACGCTACGCAGGGCAAAAGCGATTCTCGTCCTCCGTGCTTGCTTTTTCTCAGAAAGAGCCGTGGTGTGCGTTTTCGCCGGAAAACGCGTTTTCGGCCGAAAACGTGTACGTTTGCACTTCCCGGCCACAGGGAAGCTGCTAGCCGGGAATTCTCTGCCTGGTTCTACCCGCTGCCCGGAACAATACGCAGGGCAAAAGCGATTCTCGTCCTCCGTGCTTGCTTTTTCTCAGAAAGAGCCGTGGTGTGCGTTTTCGCCAGAAAACGCGTTTTCGGCCGAAAACGTGTACGTTTGCACTTCCCCGCCACAGGGAAGCTGCTAGCCGGGAATTCTCTGCCTGGTTCTACCCGCTGCCCGGAACGCTACGCAGGGCAAAAGCGATTCTCGTCCTCCGTGCTTGCTTTTTCTCAGAAAGAGCCGTGGTGTGCGTTTTCGCCGGAAAACGCGTTTTCGGCCGAAAACGTGTACGTTTGCACTTCCCGGCCACAGGGAAGCTGCTAGCCGGGAATTCTCTGCCTGGTTCTACCCGCTGCCCGGAACGCTACGCAGGGCAAAAGCGATTCTCGTCGTCCGTGCTTGCTTTTTCTCAGAAAGAGCCGTGGTGTGCGTTTTCGCAGGTAAACGGGTTTTCGGCCGAAAACGTGTACGTTTGCACTTCCCGGCCACAGGGAAGCTGCTAGCCGGGAATTCTCTGCCTGGTTCTACCCGCTGCTCAGAACGCTACGCAGGGCAAAAGCGATTCTCGTCCTCCGTGCTTGCTTTTTCTCAGAAAGAGCCGTGGTGTGCGTTTTCGCAGGTAAACGGGTTTTCGGCCGAAAACGTGTACGTTTGCACTTCCCGGCCACAGGGAAGCTGCTAGCCGGCAATTCGCTGCCTATTTCTACCCGCTGCTCAGAACGCTACGCAGGGCAAAAGCGATTCTCGTCCTCCGTGCTTGCTTTTTCTCAGAAAGAGCCGTGGTGTGCGTTTTCGCCAGAAAACGCGTTTTCGGCTGAAAACGTGTACGTTTGCACTTCCCCGCCACAGGGAAGCTGCTAGCCGGGAATTCTCTGCCTGGTTCTACCCGCTGCCCGGAACGCTACGCAGGGCAAAAGCGATTCTCGTCCTCCGTGCTTGCTTTTTCTCAGAAAGAGCCGTGGTGTGCGTTTTCGCCAGAAAACGCGTTTTCGGCCGAAAACGTGTACGTTTGCACTTCCCGGCCACAGGGAAGCTGCTAGCCGGGAATTCTCTGCCTGGTTCTACCCGCTGCCCGGAACGCTACGCAGGGCAAAACCGATTCTCGTCCTCCGTGCTTGCTTTCTCTCAGAAAGAGCCATGGTGTGCTTTTTCGCCGGAAAACGCGTTTTCGGCCGAAAACGTGTACGTTTGCACTTCCCGGCCACAGGGAAGCTGCTAGCCGGCAATTCGCTGCCTATTTCTACCCGCTGCCCGGAACGCTACGCAGGGCAAAAGCGATTCTCGTCCTCCGTGCTTGCTTTTTCTCAGAAAGAGCCGTGGTGTGCGTTTTCGCCGGAAAACGCGTTTTCGGCCTAAAACGTGTACGTTTGCTCTTCCCCGCCACAGGGAAGCTGCTAGACGGGAATTCTCTACCTGGTTCTACCCGCTGCCCGGAACGCTACGCAGGGCAAAAGCGATTCTCGTCCTCCGTGCTTGCTTTTTCTCAGAAAGAGCCATGGTGTGCTTTTTCTCCGGAAAACGCGTTTTCGGCCGGAAACGTGTACGTTTGCACTTCCCGGCCACAGGGAAGCTGCTAGCCGGCAATTCGCTGCCTATTTCTACCCGCTGCTCAGAACGCTACGCAGGGCAAAAGCGATTCTCGTCCTCCGTGCTTGCTTTTTCTCAGAAAGAGCCGTGGTGTGCGTTTTCGCGGGAAAACGCGTTTTCGGCCGAAAACCTGTACGTTTGCACTTCCCGGCCACAGGGAAGCTGCTAGCCGGGAATTCTCTGCCTGGTTCTACCCGCTGCCCGGAACGCTACGCAGGGCAAAAGCGATTCTCGTCCTCCGTGCTTGCTTTTTCTCAGAAAGAGCCGTGGTGTGCGTTTTCGCCGGAAAACGCGTTTTCGGCCGAAAACGTGTACATTTGCACTTCCCGGCCACAGGGAAGCTGCTAGCCGGGAATTCTCTGCCTGGTTCTACCCGCTGCTCAGAACACTACGCAGGGCAAAAGCGATTCTCGTCCTCCGTGCTTGCTTTTTCTCAGAAAGAGCCGTGGTGTGCGTTTTCGCCGGAAAACGCGTTTTCGGCCGAAAACGTGTACGTTTGCACTTCCCCGCCACAGGGAAGCTGCTAGACGGGAATTCTCTGCCTGGTTCTACCCGCTGCCCGGAACGCTACGCAGGGCAAAAGCGATTCTCGTCCTCCGTGCTTGCTTTTTCTCAGAAAGAGCCGTGGTGTGCGTTTTCGCCGGAAAACGCGTTTTCGGCCGAAAACGTGTACGTTTGCACTTCCCGGCCACAGGGAAGCTGCTAGACGGGAATTCTCTGCCTGGTTCTACCCGCTACCCGGAACGCTACGCAGGGCAAAAGCGATTCTCGTCCTCCGTGCTTGCTTTTTCTCAGAAAGAGCCGTGGTGTGCGTTTTCGCCGGTAAATGCGTTTTCGGCCGAAAACGTGTACGTTTGCACTTCCCGGCCACAGGGAAGCTGCTAGCCGGGAATTCTCTGCCTGGTTCTACCCGCTGCCCGGAACGCTACGCAGGGCAAAAGCGGTTCTCGTCCTCCGTGCTTGCTTTTTCTCAGAAAGAGCCGTGGTGTGCGTTTTCGCCAGAAAACGCGTTTTCGGCGAAAACGTGTACGTTTGCACTTCCCCGCCACAGGGAAGCTGCTAGACGGGAATTCTCTGCCTGGTTCTACCCGCTGCCCGGAACGCTACGCAGGGCAAAAGCGATTCTCGTCCTCCGTGCTTGCTTTTTCTCAGAAAGAGCCGTGGTGTGAGTTTTCGCGGGAAAACGCGTTTTCGGCCGAAAACCTGTACGTTTGCACTTCCCGGCCACAGGGAAGCTGCTAGCCGGGAATTCTCTGCCTGGTTCTACCCGCTGCCCGGAACGCTACGCAGGGCAAAAGCGATTCTCGTCCTCCGTGCTTGCTTTTTCTCAGAAAGAGCCGTGGTGTGCGTTTTCGCCGGAAAACGCGTTTTCGGCCGAAAACGTGTACGTTTGCACTTCCCGGCCACAGGGAAGCTGCTAGCCGGGAATTCTCTGCCTGGTTCTACCCGCTGCCAGGAACGCTACGCAGGGCAAAAGCGATTCTCGTCCTCCGTGCTTGCTTTTTCTCAGAAAGAGCCGTGGTGTGCGTTTTCGCCGGAAAACGCGTTTTCGGCCGAAAACGTGTACGTTTGCACTTCCCGGCCACAGGGAAGCTGCTAGCCGGGAATTCTCTGCCTGGTTCTACCCGCTGCCCGGAACGCTACGCAGGGAAAAAGCGATTCTCGTCCTCCGTGCTTGCTTTTTCTCAGAAAGAGCCATGGTGTGCTTTTTCGCTGGAAAACGCGTTTTCGGCCGAAAACGTGTACGTTTGCACTTCCCGGCCACAGGGAAGCTGCTAGCCGGCAATTCGCTGCCTATTTCTACCCGCTGCTAAGAACGCTACGCAGGGCAAAAGCGATTCTCGTCCTCCGTGCTTGCTTTTTCTCAGAAAGAGCCGTGGTGTGCGTTTTCGCGGGAAAACGCGTTTTCGGCCGAAAACGTGTACGTTTGCACTTCCCCGCCACAGGGAAGCTGCTAGACGGGAATTCTCTACCTGGTTCTACCCGCTGCCCGGAACGCTACGCAGGGCAAAAGCGATTCTCGTCCTCCGTGCTTGCTTTTTCTCAGAAAGAGCCGTGGTGTGCGTTTTCGCGGGAAAACGCGTTTTCGGCCGAAAACGTGTACGTTTGCACTTCCCCGCCACAGGGAAGCTGCTAGCCGGGAATTCTCTGCCTGGTTCTACCCGCTGCCCGGAACGCTACGCAGGGCAAAAGCGATTCTCGTCCTCCGTGCTTGTTTTTTCTCAGAAAGAACCATGGTGTGCTTTTTCTCCGGAAAACGCGTTTTCGGCCGGAAACGTGTACGTTTGCACTTCCCGGCCACAGGGAAGCTGCTAGCCGGCAATTCGCTGCCTATTTCTACCCGCTGCTCAGAACGGTACGCAGGGCAAAAGCGATTCTCGTCCTCCGTGCTTGCTTTTTCTCAGAAAGAGCCGTGGTGTGCGTTTTCGCCGGAAAACGCGTTTTCGGCCGAAAACGTGTACGTTTGCACTTCCCGGCCACAGGGAAGCTGCTAGCCGGGAATTCTCTGCCTGGTTCTACCCGCTGCCCGGAACGCTACGCAGGGCAAAAGCGATTCTCGTCCTCCGTGCTTGCTTTTTCTCAGAAAGAGCCGTGGTGTGCGTTTTCGCCGGAAAACGCGTTTTCGGCCGAAAACGTGTACGTTTGCACTTCCCGGCCACAGGGAAGCTGCTAGACGGGAATTCTCTGCCTGGTTCTACCCGCTGCCTGGAACGCTACGCAGGGCAAAAGCGATTCTCGTCCTCCGTGCTTGCTTTTTCTCAGAAAGAGCCGTGGTGTGCGTTTTCGCCGGAAAACGCGTTTTCGGCCGAAAACGTGTACGTTTGCACTTCCCGGCCACAGGGAAGCTGCTAGCCGGGAATTCTCTGCCTGGTTCTACCCGCTGCCCGGAACGCTAAGCAGGGCAAAAGCGATTCTCGTCCTCCGTGCTTGCTTTTTCTCAGAAAGAGCCGTGGTGTGCGTTTTCGCGGGAAAAAGCGTTTTCGGCCGAAAACGTGTACGTTTGCACTTCCCGGCCACAGGGAAGCTGCTAGCCGGGAATTCTCTGCCTGGTTCTACCCGCTGCCCGGAACGCTACGCAGGGCAAAAGCGATTCTCGTCCTCCGTGCTTGCTTTTTCTCAGAAAGAGCCATGGTGTGCTTTTTCGGCGGAAAACGCTTTTTCGGCCGAAAACGTGTACGTTTGCACTTCCCGGCCACAGGGAAGCTGCTAGCCGGCAATTCGCTGCCTATTTCTACCCGCTGCTCAGAACGCTACGCAGGGCAAAAGCGATTCTCGTCCTCCGTGCTTGCTTTTTCTCAGAAAGAGCCGTGGTGTGCGTTTTCGCCGGAAAACGCGTTTTCGGCCGAAAACGTGTACGTTTGCACTTCCCCGCCACAGGGAAGCTGCTAGACGGGAATTCTCTACCTGGTTCTACCCGCTGCCCGGAACGCTACGCAGGGCAAAAGCGATTCTCGTCCTCCGTGCTTGCTTTTTCTCAGAAAGAGCCATGGTGTGCTTTTCGCCGGAAAACGCGTTTTCGGCCGGAAACGTGTACGTTTGCACTTCCCGGCCACAGGGAAGCTTCTAGCCGGCAATT
Source organism: Athene noctua (assembly GCF_965140245.1). Classification (NCBI taxonomy): domain Eukaryota; kingdom Metazoa; phylum Chordata; class Aves; order Strigiformes; family Strigidae; genus Athene; species Athene noctua. The sequence goes on from NW_027437719.1 coordinate 115,882, forward strand.
CGCTGCCTATTTCTACCCGCTGCTCAGAACGCTACGCAGGGCAAAAGCGATTCTCGTCCTCCGTGCTTGCTTTTTCTCAGAAAGAGCCGTGGTGTGCGTTTTCGCCAGAAAACGCGGTTTCGGCCGAAAACGTGTACGTTTGCACTTCCCGGCCACAGGGAAGCTGCTAGCCGGGAATTCTCTGCCTGGTTCTACCCGCTGCCCGGAACGCTACGCAGGGCAAAAGCGATTCTCGTCCTCCGTGCTTGCTTTTTCTCAGAAAGAGCCGTGGTGTGCGTTTTCGCCAGAAAACGCGTTTTCGGCCGAAAACGTGTACGTTTGCACTTCCCCGCCACAGGGAAGCTGCTAGACGGGAATTCTCTGCCTGGTTCTACCCGCTGCCCGGAACGCTACGCAGGGCAAAAGCGATTCTCGTCCTCCGTGCTTGCTTTTTCTCAGAAAGAGCCGTGGTGTGCGTTTTCGCCGGAAAACGAGTTTTCGGCCGAAAACGTGTACGTTTGCACTTCCCGGCCACAGGGAAGCTGCTAGCCGGCAATTCTCTGCCTGGTTCTACCCGCTGCCCGGAACGCTACGCAGGGCAAAAGCGATTCTCGTCCTCCGTGCTTGCTTTTTCTCAGAAAGAGCCGTGGTGTGCGTTTTCGCCGGAAAACGCGTTTTCGGCCGAAAACCTGTACGTTTGCACTTCCCGGCCACAGGGAAGCTGCTAGCCGGGAATTCTCTGCCTGGTTCTACCCGCTGCCCGGAACGCTACGCAGGGCAAAAGCGATTCTCGTCCTCCGTGCTTGCTTTTTCTCAGAAAGAGCCGTGGTGTGCGTTTTCGCCGGAAAACGCGTTTTCGGCCGAAAACGTGTACGTTTGCACTTCCCGGCCACAGGGAAGCTGCTAGCCGGGAATTCTCTGCCTGGTTCTACCCGCTGCCCGGAACACTACGCAGGGCAAAAGCGATTCTCGTCCTCCGTGCTTGCTTTTTCTCAGAAAGAGCCGTGGTGTGCGTTTTCGCCAGAAAACGCGTTTTCGGCCGAAAACGTGTACGTTTGCACTTCCCCGCCACAGGGAAGCTGCTAGCCGGGAATTCTCTGCCTGGTTCTACCCGCTGCCCGGAACACTACGCAGGGCAAAAGCGATTCTCGTCCTCCGTGCTTGCTTTTTCTCAGAAAGAGCCGTGGTGTGCGTTTTCGCCGGAAAACGCGTTTTCGGCCGAAAACGTGTACGTTTGCACTTCCCCGCCACAGGGAAGCTGCTAGCCGGGAATTCTCTGCCTGGTTCTACCCGCTGCCCGGAACGCTACGCAGGGCAAAAGCGATTCTCGTCCTCCGTGCTTGCTTTTTCTCAGAAAGAGCCGTGGTGTGCGTTTTCGCAGGTAAACGGGTTTTCGGCCGAAAACGTGTACGTTTGCACTTCCCGGCCACAGGGAAGCTGCTAGCCGGCAATTCGCTGCCTATTTCTACCCGCTGCTCAGAACGCTACGCAGGGCAAAAGCGATTCTCGTCCTCCGTGCTTGCTTTTTCTCAGAAAGAGCCGTGGTGTGCGTTTTCGCCAGAAAACGCGTTTTCGGCCGAAAACGTGTACGTTTGCACTTCCCCGCCACAGGGAAGCTGCTAGCCGGGAATTCTCTGCCTGGTTCTACCCGCTGCCCGGAACGCTACGCTGGGCAAAAGCGATTCTCGTCCTCCGTGCTTGCTTTTTCTCAGAAAGAGCCGTGGTGTGCGTTTTCGCCAGAAAACGCGTTTTCGGCCGAAAACGTGTACGTTTGCACTTCCCGGCCACAGGGAAGCTGCTAGCCGGGAATTCTCTGCCTGGTTCTACCCGCTGCCCGGAACGCTACGCAGGGCAAAAGCGATTCTCGTCCTCCGTGCTTGCTTTTTCTCAGAAAGAGCCGTGGTGTGCGTTTTCGCCGGAAAACGCGTTTTCGGCCGAAAACCTGTACGTTTGCACTTCCCGGCCACAGGGAAGCTGCTAGCCGGGAATTCTCTGCCTGGTTCTACCCGCTGCCCGGAACGCTAAGCAGGGCAAAAGCGATTCTCGTCCTCCGTGCTTGCTTTTTCTCAGAAAGAGCCGTGGTGTGCGTTTTCGCGGGAAAAAGCGTTTTCGGCCGAAAACGTGTACGTTTGCACTTCCCGGCCACAGGGAAGCTGCTAGCCGGGAATTCTCTGCCTGGTTCTACCCGCTGCCCGGAACGCTACGCAGGGCAAAAGCGATTCTCGTCCTCCGTGCTTGCTTTTTCTCAGAAAGAGCCATGGTGTGCTTTTTCGGCGGAAAACGCTTTTTCGGCCGAAAACCTGTACGTTTGCACTTCCCGGCCACAGGGAAGCTGCTAGCCGGCAATTCTCTGCCTGGTTCTACCCGCTGCCCGGAACGCTACGCAGGGCAAAAGCGATTCTCGTCCTCCGTGCTTGCTTTTTCTCAGAAAGAGCCGTGGTGTGCGTTTTCGCCGGAAAACGCGTTTTCGGCCGAAAACCTGTACGTTTGCACTTCCCGGCCACAGGGAAGCTGCTAGCCGGGAATTCTCTGCCTGGTTCTACCCGCTGCCCGGAACGCTACGCAGGGCAAAAGCGATTCTCGTCCTCCGTGCTTGCTTTTTCTCAGAAAGAGCCGTGGTGTGCGTTTTCGCCAGAAAACGCGTTTTCGGCCGAAAACGTGTACGTTTGCACTTCCCCGCCACAGGGAAGCTGCTAGCCGGGAATTCTCTGCCTGGTTCTACCCGCTGCCCGGAACACTACGCAGGGCAAAAGCGATTCTCGTCCTCCGTGCTTGCTTTTTCTCAGAAAGAGCCGTGGTGTGCGTTTTCGCCGGAAAACGCGTTTTCGGCCGAAAACGTGTACGTTTGCACTTCCCCGCCACAGGGAAGCTGCTAGCCGGGAATTCTCTGCCTGGTTCTACCCGCTGCCCGGAACGCTACGCAGGGCAAAAGCGATTCTCGTCCTCCGTGCTTGCTTTTTCTCAGAAAGAGCCGTGGTGTGCGTTTTCGCAGGTAAACGGGTTTTCGGCCGAAAACGTGTACGTTTGCACTTCCCGGCCACAGGGAAGCTGCTAGCCGGCAATTCGCTGCCTATTTCTACCCGCTGCTCAGAACGCTACGCAGGGCAAAAGCGATTCTCGTCCTCCGTGCTTGCTTTTTCTCAGAAAGAGCCGTGGTGTGCGTTTTCGCCAGAAAACGCGTTTTCGGCCGAAAACGTGTACGTTTGCACTTCCCCGCCACAGGGAAGCTGCTAGCCGGGAATTCTCTGCCTGGTTCTACCCGCTGCCCGGAACGCTACGCTGGGCAAAAGCGATTCTCGTCCTCCGTGCTTGCTTTTTCTCAGAAAGAGCCGTGGTGTGCGTTTTCGCCAGAAAACGCGTTTTCGGCCGAAAACGTGTACGTTTGCACTTCCCGGCCACAGGGAAGCTGCTAGCCGGGAATTCTCTGCCTGGTTCTACCCGCTGCCCGGAACGCTACGCAGGGCAAAAGCGATTCTCGTCCTCCGTGCTTGCTTTTTCTCAGAAAGAGCCGTGGTGTGCGTTTTCGCCGGAAAACGCGTTTTCGTCCGAAAACGTGTACGTTTGCACTTCCCGGCCACAGGGAAGCTGCTAGCCGGGAATTCTCTGCCTGGTTCTACCCGCTGCCCGGAACGCTAAGCAGGGCAAAAGCGATTCTCGTCCTCCGTGCTTGCTTTTTCTCAGAAAGAGCCGTGGTGTGCGTTTTCGCGGGAAAAAGCGTTTTCGGCCGAAAACGTGTACGTTTGCACTTCCCGGCCACAGGGAAGCTGCTAGCCGGGAATTCTCTGCCTGGTTCTACCCGCTGCCCGGAACGCTACGCAGGGCAAAAGCGATTCTCGTCCTCCGTGCTTGCTTTTTCTCAGAAAGAGCCGTGGTGTGCGTTTTCGCCGGAAAACGCTTTTTCGGCCGAAAACGTGTACGTTTGCACTTCCCGGCCACAGGGAAGCTGCTAGCCGGCAATTCGCTGCCTATTTCTACCCGCTGCTCAGAACGCTACGCAGGGCAAAAGCGATTCTCGTCCTCCGTGCTTGCTTTTTCTCAGAAAGAGCCGTGGTGTGCGTTTTCGCCGGAAAACGCGTTTTCGGCCGAAAACGTGTACGTTTGCACTTCCCCGCCACAGGGAAGCTGCTAGACGGGAATTCTCTACCTGGTTCTACCCGCTGCCCGGAACGCTACGCAGGGCAAAAGCGATTCTCGTCCTCCGTGCTTGCTTTTTCTCAGAAAGAGCCATGGTGTGCTTTTTCTCCGGAAAACGCGTTTTCGGCCGGAAACGTGTACGTTTGCACTTCCCGGCCACAGGGATGCTTCTAGCCGGCAATTCGCTGCCTATTTCTACCCGCTGCTCAGAACGCTACGCAGGGCAAAAGCGATTCTCGTCCTCCGTGCTTGCTTTTTCTCAGAAAGAGCCGTGGTGTGCGTTTTCGCCAGAAAACGCGTTTTCGGCCGAAAACGTGTACGTTTGCACTTCCCGGCCACAGGGAAGCTGCTAGCCGGGAATTCGCTGCCTATTTCTACCCGCTGCTCAGAACGCTACGCAGGGCAAAAGCGATTCTCGTCCTCCGTGCTTGCTTTTTCTCAGAAAGAGCCGTGGTGTGCGTTTTCGCCAGAAAACGCGTTTTCGGCCGAAAACGTGTACGTTTGCACTTCCCCGCCACAGGGAAGCTGCTAGCCGGGAATTCTCTGCCTGGTTCTACCCGCTGCCCGGAACGCTACGCTGGGCAAAAGCGATTCTCGTCCTCCGTGCTTGCTTTTTCTCAGAAAGAGCCGTGGTGTGTGTTTTCGCCAGAAAACGCGTTTTCGGCCGAAAACGTGTACGTTTGCACTTCCCGGCCACAGGGAAGCTGCTAGCCGGGAATTCTCTGCCTGGTTCTACCCGCTGCCCGGAACGCTACGCAGGGCAAAAGCGATTCTCGTCCTCCGTGCTTGCTTTTTCTCAGAAAGAGCCGTGGTGTGCGTTTTCGCCGGAAAACGCGTTTTCGGCCGAAAAACTGTACGTTTGCACTTCCCGGCCACAGGGAAGCTGCTAGACGGGAATTCTCTGCCTGGTTCTACCCGCTGCCCGGAACGCTAAGCAGGGCAAAAGCGATTCTCGTCCTCCGTGCTTGCTTTTTCTCAGAAAGAGCCGTGGTGTGCGTTTTCGCGGGAAAAAGCGTTTTCGGCCGAAAACGTGTACGTTTGCACTTCCCGGCCACAGGGAAGCTGCTAGCCGGGAATTCTCTGCCTGGTTCTACCCGCTGCCCGGAACGCTACGCAGGGCAAAAGCGATTCTCGTCCTCCGTGCTTGCTTTTTCTCAGAAAGAGCCATGGTGTGCTTTTTCGGCGGAAAACGCTTTTTCGGCCGAAAACGTGTACGTTTGCACTTCCCGGCCACAGGGAAGCTGCTAGCCGGCAATTCGCTGCCTATTTCTACCCGCTGCTCAGAACGCTACGCAGGGCAAAAGCGATTCTCGTCCTCCGTGCTTGCTTTTTTCTCAGAAAGAGCCGTGGTGTGCGTTTTCGCCGGAAAACGCGTTTTCGGCCGAAAACGTGTACGTTTGCACTTCCCGGCCACAGGGAAGCTGCTAGCCGGGAATTCTCTGCCTGGTTCTACCCGCTGCCCGGAACGCTACGCAGGGCAAAAGCGATTCTCGTCCTCCGTGCTTGCTTTTTCTCAGAAAGAGCCATGGTGTGCTTTTTCTCCGGAAAACGAGTTTTCGGCCGGAAACGTGTACGTTTGCACTTCCCGGCCACAGGGAAGCTTCTAGCCGGCAATTCGCTGCCTATTTCTACCCGCTGCTCAGAACGCTACGCAGGGCAAAAGCGATTCTCGTCCTCCGTGCTTGCTTTTTCTCAGAAAGAGCCGTGGTGTGCGTTTTCGCCGGAAAACGCGTTTTCGGCCGAAAACCTGTACGTTTGCACTTCCCGGCCACAGGGAAGCTGCTAGCCGGGAATTCTCTGCCTGGTTCTACCCGCTGCCCGGAACGCTACGCAGGGCAAAAGCGATTCTCGTCCTCCGTGCTTGCTTTTTCTCAGAAAGAGCCGTGGTGTGCGTTTTCGCCGGAAAACGCGTTTTCGGCCGAAAACGTGTACGTTTGCACTTCCCGGCCACAGGGAAGCTGCTAGCCGGGAATTCTCTGCCTGGTTCTACCCGCTGCCCGGAACGCTACGCAGGGCAAAAGCGATTCTCGTCCTCCGTGCTTGCTTTTTCTCAGAAAGAGCCGTGGTGTGCGTTTTCGCGGGAAAACGCGTTTTCGGCCGAAAACGTGTACGTTTGCACTTCCCGGCCACAGGGAAGCTGCTAGCCGGGAATTCTCTGCCTGGTTATACCCGCTGCCCGGAACGCTACGCAGGGCAAAAGCGATTCTCGTCCTCCGTGCTTGCTTTTTCTCAGAAAGAGCCATGGTGTGCTTTTTCGCCGGAAAACGCGTTTTCGGCCGAAAACGTGTACGTTTGCACTTCCCGGCCACAGGGAAGCTGCTAGCCGGGAATTCTCTGCCTGGTTCTACCCGCTGCCCGGAACACTACGCAGGGCAAAAGCGATTCTCGTCCTCCGTGCTTGCTTTTTCTCAGAAAGAGCCGTGGTGTGCGTTTTCGCCGGAAAACGCATTTTCGGCCGAAAACGTGTACGTTTGCACTTCCCGGCCACAGGGAAGCTGCTAGCCGGGAATTCTCTGCCTCGTTCTACCCGCTGCCCGGAACGCTACGCAGGGCAAAAGCGATTCTCGTCCTCCGTGCTTGCTTTTTCTCAGAAAGAGCCGTGGTGTGCGTTTTCGCCGGAAAACGCGTTTTCGGCCGAAAACGTGTACGTTTGCACTTCCCGGCCACAGGGAAGCTGCTAGCCGGGAATTCTCTGCCTGGTTCTACTCGCTGCCCGGAACGCTACGCAGGGCAAAAGCGATTCTCGTCCTCCGTGCTTGCTTTTTCTCAGAAAGAGCCGTGGTGTGCGTTTTCGCCGGAAAACGCGTTTTCGGCCGAAAATGTGTACGTTTGCACTTCCCGGCCACAGGGAAGATGCTAGCCGGGAATTCTCTGCCTGGTTCTACCCGCTGCCCGGAACGCTACGCAGGGCAAAAGCGATTCTCGTCCTCCGTGCTTGCTTTTTCTCAGAAAGAGCCGTGGTGTGCGTTTTCGCCGGAAAACGCGTTTTCGGCCGAAAATGTGTACGTTTGCACTTCCCGGCCACAGGGAAGCTGCTAGCCGGGAATTCTCTGCCTGGTTCTACCCGCTGCCCGGAACACTACGCAGGGCAAAAGCGATTCTCGTCCTCCGTGCTTGCTTTTTCTCAGAAAGAGCCGTGGTGTGCGTTTTCGCCAGAAAACGCGTTTTCGGCCGAAAACGTGTACGTTTGCACTTCCCCGCCACAGGGAAGCTGCTAGCCGGGAATTCTCTGCCTGGTTCTACCCGCTGCCCGGAACGCTACGCAGGGCAAAAGCGATTCTCGTCCTCCGTGCTTGCTTTTTCTCAGAAAGAGCCATGGTGTGCGTTTTCGCCGGAAAACGCGTTTTCGGCCGAAAACGTGTACGTTTGCACTTCCCGGCCACAGGGAAGCTGCTAGCCGGGAATTCTCTGCCTGGTTCTACCCGCTGCCCGGAACGCTACGCAGGGCAAAAGCGATTCTCGTCCTCCGTGCTTGCTTTTTCTCAGAAAGAGCCGTGGTGTGCGTTTTCGCCGGAAAACGCGTTTTCGGCCGAAAACGTGTACGTTTGCACTTCCCGGCCACAGGGAAGCTGCTAGCCGGCAATTCGCTGCCTATTTCTACCCGCTGCTCAGAACGCTACGCAGGGCAAAAGCGATTCTCGTCCTCCGTGCTTGCTTTTTCTCAGAAAGAGCCGTGGTGTGCGTTTTCGCCGCAAAACGTGTTTTCGGCCGAAAACGTGTACGTTTGCACTTCCCGGCCACAGGGAAGCTGCTAGCAGGGAATTCGCTGCCTGGTTCTACCCGCTGCCCGGAACGCTACGCAGGGCAAAAGCGATTCTCGTCCTCCATGCTTGCTTTTTCTCAGAAAGAGCCGTGGTGTGCGTTTTCGCGGGAAAACGCGTTTTCGGCCGAAAACGTGTACGTTTGCACTTCCCGGCCACAGGGAAGCTGCTAGCCGGGAATTCTCTGCCTGGTTCTACCCGCTGCCCGGAACGCTACGCAGGGCAAAAGCGATTCTCGTCCTCCGTGCTTGCTTTTTCTCAGAAAGAGCCGTGGTGTGCGTTTTCGCCGGAAAACGCGTTTTCGGCCGAAAACGTTTACGTTTGCACTTCCCCGCCACAGGGAAGCTGCTAGCCGGGAATTCTCTGCCTGGTTCTACCCGCTGCCCGGAACACTACGCAGGGCAAAAGCGATTCTCGTCCTCCGTGCTTGCTTTTTCTCAGAAAGAGCCATGGTGTGCTTTTTCGACGGAAAACGCGTTTTCGGCCGAAAACGTGTACGTTTGCACTTCCCCGCCACAGGGAAGCTGCTAGCCGGGAATTCTCTGCCTCGTTCTACCCGCTGCCCGGAACGCTACGCAGGGCAAAAGCGATTCTCGTCCTCCGTGCTTGCTTTATCTCAGAAAGAGCCGTGGTGTGCGTTTTCGCCGGAAAACGCGTTTTCGGCCGAAAATGTGTACGTTTGCACTTCCCGGCCACAGGGAAGATGCTAGCCGGGAATTCTCTGCCTGGTTCTACCCGCTGCCCGGAACGCTACGCAGGGCAAAAGCGATTCTCGTCCTCCGTGCTTGCTTTTTCTCAGAAAGAGCCGTGGTGTGCGTTTTCGCCGGAAAACGCGTTTTCGGCCGAAAATGTGTACGTTTGCACTTCCCGGCCACAGGGAAGCTGCTAGCCGGGAATTCTCTGCCTGGTTCTACCCGCTGCCCGGAACACTACGCAGGGCAAAAGCGATTCTCGTCCTCCGTGCTTGCTTTTTCTCAGAAAGAGCCGTGGTGTGCGTTTTCGCCAGAAAACGCGTTTTCGGCCGAAAACGTGTACGTTTGCACTTCCCCGCCACAGGGAAGCTGCTAGCCGGGAATTCTCTGCCTGGTTCTACCCGCTGCCCGGAACGCTACGCAGGGCAAAAGCGATTCTCGTCCTCCGTGCTTGCTTTTTCTCAGAAAGAGCCATGGTGTGCGTTTTCGCCGGAAAACGCGTTTTCGGCCGAAAACGTGTACGTTTGCACTTCCCGGCCACAGGGAAGCTGCTAGCCGGGAATTCTCTGCCTGGTTCTACCCGCTGCCCGGAACGCTACGCAGGGCAAAAGCGATTCTCGTCCTCCGTGCTTGCTTTTTCTCAGAAAGAGCCGTGGTGTGCGTTTTCGCCGGAAAACGCGTTTTCGGCCGAAAACGTGTACGTTTGCACTTCCCGGCCACAGGGAAGCTGCTAGCCGGCAATTCGCTGCCTATTTCTACCCGCTGCTCAGAACGCTACGCAGGGCAAAAGCGATTCTCGTCCTCCGTGCTTGCTTTTTCTCAGAAAGAGCCGTGGTGTGCGTTTTCGCCGCAAAACGTGTTTTCGGCCGAAAACGTGTACGTTTGCACTTCCCGGCCACAGGGAAGCTGCTAGCAGGGAATTCGCTGCCTGGTTCTACCCGCTGCCCGGAACGCTACGCAGGGCAAAAGCGATTCTCGTCCTCCATGCTTGCTTTTTCTCAGAAAGAGCCGTGGTGTGCGTTTTCGCGGGAAAACGCGTTTTCGGCCGAAAACGTGTACGTTTGCACTTCCCGGCCACAGGGAAGCTGCTAGCCGGGAATTCTCTGCCTGGTTCTACCCGCTGCCCGGAACGCTACGCAGGGCAAAAGCGATTCTCGTCCTCCGTGCTTGCTTTTTCTCAGAAAGAGCCGTGGTGTGCGTTTTCGCCGGAAAACGCGTTTTCGGCCGAAAACGTTTACGTTTGCACTTCCCCGCCACAGGGAAGCTGCTAGCCGGGAATTCTCTGCCTGGTTCTACCCGCTGCCCGGAACACTACGCAGGGCAAAAGCGATTCTCGTCCTCCGTGCTTGCTTTTTCTCAGAAAGAGCCATGGTGTGCTTTTTCGACGGAAAACGCGTTTTCGGCCGAAAACGTGTACGTTTGCACTTCCCCGCCACAGGGAAGCTGCTAGCCGGGAATTCTCTGCCTCGTTCTACCCGCTGCCCGGAACGCTACGCAGGGCAAAAGCGATTCTCGTCCTCCGTGCTTGCTTTATCTCAGAAAGAGCCGTGGTGTGCGTTTTCGCCGGAAAACGCGTTTTCGGCCGAAAACGTGTACGTTTGCACTTCCCGGCCACAGGGAAGCTGCTAGCCGGGAATTCTCTGCCTGGTTCTACCCGCTGCCCGGAACGCTACGCAGGGCAAAAGCGATTGTCGTCCTCCGTGCTTGCTTTTTCTCAGAAAGAGCCGTGGCGTGCTTTTTCTCCGGAAAACGCGTTTTCGGCCGAAAACGTGTACGTTTGCACTTCCCGGCCACAGGGAAGCTGCTAGCCGGCAATTCGCTGCCTATTTCTACCCGCTGCTCAGAACGCTACGCAGGGCAAAAGCGATTCTCGTCCTCCGTGCTTGCTTTTTCTCAGAAAGAGCCGTAGTGTGCGTTTTCGCCGCAAAACGCGTTTTCGGCCGAAAACGTGTACGTTTGCACTTACCAGCCACAGGGAAGCTGCTAGCCGGGAATTCGCTGCCTGGTTCTACCCGCTGCCCGGAACGCTACGCAGGGCAAAAGCGATTCTCGTCCTCCATGCTTGCTTTTTCTCAGAAAGAGCCGTGGTGTGCGTTTTCGCCGGAAAACGCATTTTCGGCCGAAAACGTGTACGTTTGCACTTCCCCGCCACAGGGAAGCTGCTAGCCGGGAATTCTCTGCCTGGTTCTACCCGCTGCCCGGAACACTACGCAGGGCAAAAGCGATTCTCGTCCTCCGTGCTTGCTTTTTCTCAGAAAGAGCCGTGGTGTGCGTTTTCGCCGGAAAACGCGTTTTCGGCCGAAAACGTTTACGTTTGCACTTCGCGGCCACAGGGAAGCTGCTAGACGGGAATTCTCTGCCTGGTTCTACCCGCTGCCCGGAACGCTACGCAGGGCAAAAGCGATTCTCGTCCTCCGTGCTTGCTTTTTCTCAGAAAGAGCCGTGGTGTGCGTTTTCGCCGGAAAACGCATTTTCGGCCGAAAACGTAGTACGTTTGCACTTCCCGGCCACAGGGAAGCTGCTAGCCGGGAATTCTCTGCCTGGTTCTACCCGCTGCCCGGAACACTACGCAGGGCAAAAGCGATTCTCGTCCTCCGTGCTTGCTTTTTCTCAGAAAGAGCCGTGGTGTGCGTTTTCGCCAGAAAATGCGTTTTCGGCCGAAAACGTGTACGTTTGCACTTCCCCGCCACAGGGAAGCTGCTAGCCGGGAATTCTCTGCCTGGTTCTACCCGCTGCCCGGAACGCTACGCAGGGCAAAAGCGATTCTCGTCCTCCGTGCTTGCTTTTTCTCAGAAAGAGCCGTGGCGTGCTTTTTCTCCGGAAAACGCGTTTTCGGCCGAAAACGTGTACGTTTGCACTTCCCGGCCACAGGGAAGCTGCTAGCCGGCAATTCGCTGCCTATTTCTACCCGCTGCTCAGAACGCTACGCAGGGCAAAAGCGATTCTCGTCCTCCGTGCTTGCTTTTTCTCAGAAAGAGCCGTGGTGTGCGTTTTCGCCGCAAAACGCGTTTTCGGCCGAAAACGTGTACGTTTGCACTTACCGGCCACAGGGAAGCTGCTAGCAGGGAATTCGCTGCCTGGTTCTACCCGCTGCCCGGAACGCTACGCAGGGCAAAAGCGATTCTCGTCCTCCATGCTTGCTTTTTCTCAGAAAGAGCCGTGGTGTGCGTTTTCGCGGGAAAACGCATTTTCGGCCGAAAACGTGTACGTTTGCACTTCCCCGCCACAGGGAAGCTGCTAGCCGGGAATTCTCTGCCTGGTTCTACCCGCTGCCCGGAACACTACGCAGGGCAAAAGCGATTCTCGTCCTCCGTGCTTGCTTTTTCTCAGAAAGAGCCGTGGTGTGCGTTTTCGCCGGAAAACGCGTTTTCGGCCGAAAACGTGTACGTTTGCACTTCCCGGCCACAGGGAACTGCTAGACGGGAATTCTCTGCCTGGTTCTACCCGCTGCCCGGAACGCTACGCAGGGCAAAAGCGATTCTCGTCCTCCGTGCTTGCTTTTTCTCAGAAAGAGCCGTGGTGTGCGTTTTCGCGGGAAAACGCGTTTTCGGCCGAAAACGTGTACGTTTGCACTTCCCCGCCACAGGGAAGCTGCTAGCCGGGAATTCTCTGCCTGGTTCTACCCGCTGCCCGGAACACTACGCAGGGCAAAAGCGATTCTCGTCCTCCGTGCTTGCTTTTTCTCAGAAAGAGCCGTGGTGTGCGTTTTCGCCGGAAAACGCGTTTTCGGCCGAAAACGTGTACGTTTGCACTTCCCGGCCACAGGGAAGCTGCTAGCCGGCAATTCGCTGCCTGGTTCTACCCGCTGCCCGGAACGCTACGCAGGGCAAAAGCGATTCTCGTCCTCCGTGCTTGCTTTTTCTCAGAAAGAGCCGTGGTGTGCGTTTTCGCCGGAAAACGCGTTTTCGGCCGAAAACGTGTACGTTTGCACTTCCCCGCCACAGGGAAGCTGCTAGACGGGAATTCTCTGCCTGGTTCTACCCGCTGCCCGGAACACTACGCAGGGCAAAAGCGATTATCGTCCTCCGTGCTTGCTTTTTCTCAGAAAGAGCCGTGGTGTGCGTTTTCGCCAGAAAACGCGTTTTCGGCCGAAAACGTGTACGTTTGCACTTCCCCGCCACAGGGAAGCTGCTAGCCGGGAATTCTCTGCCTGGTTCTACCCGCTGCTCAGAACGGTACGCAGGGCAAAAGCGATACTCGTCCTCCGTGCTTGCTTTATCTCAGAAAGAGCCGTGGTGTGCGTTTTCGCCGCAAAACGCGTTTTCGGCCGAAAACGTGTACGTTTGCACTTCCCCGCCACAGGGAAGCTGATAGCAGGGAATTCGCTGCCTGGTTCTACCCGCTGCCCGGAACGCTACGCAGGGCAAAAGCGATTCTCGTCCTCCGTGCTTGCTTTTTCTCAGAAAGAGCCGTGGTGTGCTTTTTCGCCGGAAAACGCGTTTTCGGCCGAAAACGTGTACGTTTGCACTTCCCCGCCACAGGGAAGCTGCTAGACGGGAATTCTCTGCCTCGTTCTACCCGCTGCCCGGAACGCTACGCAGGGCAAAAGCGATTCTCGTCCTCCGTGCTTGCTTTTTCTCAGAAAGAGCCGTGGTGTGCGTTTTCGCGGGAAAACGCGTTTTCGGCCGAAAACGTGTACGTTTGCACTTCCCGGCCACAGGGAAGCTGCTAGCCGGGAATTCTCTGCCTGGTTCTACCCGCTGCCCGGAACGCTACGCAGGGCAAAAGCGATTCTCGTCCTCCGTGCTTGCTTTTTCTCAGAAAGAGCCGTGGTGTGCGTTTTCGCCGGAAAACGCGTTTTCGGCCGAAAACGTGTACGTTTGCACTTCCCGGCCACAGGGAAGCTGCTAGCCGGGAATTCTCTGCCTGGTTCTACCCGCTGCCCGGAACACTACGCAGGGCAAAAGCGATTCTCGTCCTCCGTGCTTGCTTTTTCTCAGAAAGAGCCGTGGTGTGCGTTTTTGCGGGAAAACGCTTTTTCGGCCGAAAACGTGTACGTTTGCACTTCCCGGCCACAGGGAAGCTGCTAGCCGGGAATTCTCTGCCTGGTTCTACCCGCTGCCCGGAACACTACGCAGGGCAAAAGCGATTCTCGTCCTCCGTGCTTGCTTTTTCTCAGAAAGAGCCGTGGTGTGCGTTTTCGCCGGAAAACGCGTTTTCGGCCGAAAACGTGTACGTTTGCACTTCCCCGCCACAGGGAAGCTGCTAGACGGGAATTCTCTACCTGGTTCTACCCGCTGCCCGGAACGCTACGCAGGGCAAAAGCGATTCTCGTCCTCCGTGCTTGCTTTTTCTCAGAAAGAGCCATGGTGTGCTTTTTCTCCGGAAAACGCGTTTTCGGCCGGAAACGTGTACGTTTGCACTTCCCGGCCACAGGGAAGCTTCTAGCCGGCAATTCGCTGCCTATTTCTACCCGCTGCTCAGAACGCTACGCAGGGCAAAAGCGATTCTCGTCCTCCGTTCTTGCTTTTTCTCAGAAAGAGCCGTGGTGTGCGTTTTCGCCAGAAAACGCGGTTTCGGCCGAAAACGTGTACGTTTGCACTTCCCGGCCACAGGGAAGCTGCTAGCCGGGAATTCTCTGCCTGGTTCTACCCGCTGCCCGGAACGCTACGCAGGGCAAAAGCGATTCTCGTCCTCCGTGCTTGCTTTTTCTCAGAAAGAGCCGTGGTGTGCGTTTTCGCCAGAAAACGCGTTTTCGGCCGAAAACGTGTACGTTTGCACTTCCCGGCCACAGGGAAGCTGCTAGCCGGGAATTCTCTGCCTGGTTCTACCCGCTGCCCGGAACGCTACGCAGGGCAAAAGCGATTCTCGTCCTCCGTGCTTGCTTTTTCTCAGAAAGAGCCGTGGTGTGCGTTTTCGCCGGAAAACGCGTTTTCGGCCGAAAACGTGTACGTTTGCACTTCCCGGCCACAGGGAAGCTGCTAGCCGGCAATTCTCTGCCTGGTTCTACCCGCTGCCCGGAACGCTACGCAGGGCAAAAGCGATTCTCGTCCTCCGTGCTTGCTTTTTCTCAGAAAGAGCCGTGGTGTGCGTTTTCGCCGGAAAACGCGTTTTCGGCCGAAAACCTGTACGTTTGCACTTCCCGGCCACAGGGAAGCTGCTAGCCGGGAATTCTCTGCCTGGTTCTACCCGCTGCCCGGAACACTACGCAGGGCAAAAGCGATTCTCGTCCTCCGTGCTTGCTTTTTCTCAGAAAGAGCCGTGGTGTGCGTTTTCGCCGGAAAACGCATTTTCGGCCGAAAACGTGTACGTTTGCACTTCCCGGCCACAGGGAAGCTGCTAGCCGGGAATTCTCTGCCTCGTTCTACCCGCTGCCCGGAACGCTACGCAGGGCAAAAGCGATTCTCGTCCTCCGTGCTTGCTTTTTCTCAGAAAGAGCCGTGGTGTGCGTTTTCGCCGGAAAACGCGTTTTCGGCCGAAAACGTGTACGTTTGCACTTCCCGGCCACAGGGAAGCTGCTAGCCGGGAATTCTCTGCCTGGTTCTACTCGCTGCCCGGAACGCTACGCAGGGCAAAAGCGATTCTCGTCCTCCGTGCTTGCTTTTTCTCAGAAAGAGCCGTGGTGTGCGTTTTCGCCGGAAAACGCGTTTTCGGCCGAAAATGTGTACGTTTGCACTTCCCGGCCACAGGGAAGATGCTAGCCGGGAATTCTCTGCCTGGTTCTACCCGCTGCCCGGAACGCTACGCAGGGCAAAAGCGATTCTCGTCCTCCGTGCTTGCTTTTTCTCAGAAAGAGCCGTGGTGTGCGTTTTCGCCGGAAAACGCGTTTTCGGCCGAAAATGTGTACGTTTGCACTTCCCGGCCACAGGGAAGCTGCTAGCCGGGAATTCTCTGCCTGGTTCTACCCGCTGCCCGGAACACTACGCAGGGCAAAAGCGATTCTCGTCCTCCGTGCTTGCTTTTTCTCAGAAAGAGCCGTGGTGTGCGTTTTCGCCAGAAAACGCGTTTTCGGCCGAAAACGTGTACGTTTGCACTTCCCCGCCACAGGGAAGCTGCTAGCCGGGAATTCTCTGCCTGGTTCTACCCGCTGCCCGGAACGCTACGCAGGGCAAAAGCGATTCTCGTCCTCCGTGCTTGCTTTTTCTCAGAAAGAGCCATGGTGTGCGTTTTCGCCGGAAAACGCGTTTTCGGCCGAAAACGTGTACGTTTGCACTTCCCGGCCACAGGGAAGCTGCTAGCCGGGAATTCTCTGCCTGGTTCTACCCGCTGCCCGGAACGCTACGCAGGGCAAAAGCGATTCTCGTCCTCCGTGCTTGCTTTTTCTCAGAAAGAGCCGTGGTGTGCGTTTTCGCCGGAAAACGCGTTTTCGGCCGAAAACGTGTACGTTTGCACTTCCCGGCCACAGGGAAGCTGCTAGCCGGCAATTCGCTGCCTATTTCTACCCGCTGCTCAGAACGCTACGCAGGGCAAAAGCGATTCTCGTCCTCCGTGCTTGCTTTTTCTCAGAAAGAGCCGTGGTGTGCGTTTTCGCCGCAAAACGTGTTTTCGGCCGAAAACGTGTACGTTTGCACTTCCCGGCCACAGGGAAGCTGCTAGCAGGGAATTCGCTGCCTGGTTCTACCCGCTGCCCGGAACGCTACGCAGGGCAAAAGCGATTCTCGTCCTCCATGCTTGCTTTTTCTCAGAAAGAGCCGTGGTGTGCGTTTTCGCGGGAAAACGCGTTTTCGGCCGAAAACGTGTACGTTTGCACTTCCCGGCCACAGGGAAGCTGCTAGCCGGGAATTCTCTGCCTGGTTCTACCCGCTGCCCGGAACGCTACGCAGGGCAAAAGCGATTCTCGTCCTCCGTGCTTGCTTTTTCTCAGAAAGAGCCGTGGTGTGCGTTTTCGCCGGAAAACGCGTTTTCGGCCGAAAACGTTTACGTTTGCACTTCCCCGCCACAGGGAAGCTGCTAGCCGGGAATTCTCTGCCTGGTTCTACCCGCTGCCCGGAACACTACGCAGGGCAAAAGCGATTCTCGTCCTCCGTGCTTGCTTTTTCTCAGAAAGAGCCATGGTGTGCTTTTTCGACGGAAAACGCGTTTTCGGCCGAAAACGTGTACGTTTGCACTTCCCCGCCACAGGGAAGCTGCTAGCCGGGAATTCTCTGCCTCGTTCTACCCGCTGCCCGGAACGCTACGCAGGGCAAAAGCGATTCTCGTCCTCCGTGCTTGCTTTATCTCAGAAAGAGCCGTGGTGTGCGTTTTCGCCGGAAAACGCGTTTTCGGCCGAAAATGTGTACGTTTGCACTTCCCGGCCACAGGGAAGATGCTAGCCGGGAATTCTCTGCCTGGTTCTACCCGCTGCCCGGAACGCTACGCAGGGCAAAAGCGATTCTCGTCCTCCGTGCTTGCTTTTTCTCAGAAAGAGCCGTGGTGTGCGTTTTCGCCGGAAAACGCGTTTTCGGCCGAAAATGTGTACGTTTGCACTTCCCGGCCACAGGGAAGCTGCTAGCCGGGAATTCTCTGCCTGGTTCTACCCGCTGCCCGGAACACTACGCAGGGCAAAAGCGATTCTCGTCCTCCGTGCTTGCTTTTTCTCAGAAAGAGCCGTGGTGTGCGTTTTCGCCAGAAAACGCGTTTTCGGCCGAAAACGTGTACGTTTGCACTTCCCCGCCACAGGGAAGCTGCTAGCCGGGAATTCTCTGCCTGGTTCTACCCGCTGCCCGGAACGCTACGCAGGGCAAAAGCGATTCTCGTCCTCCGTGCTTGCTTTTTCTCAGAAAGAGCCATGGTGTGCGTTTTCGCCGGAAAACGCGTTTTCGGCCGAAAACGTGTACGTTTGCACTTCCCGGCCACAGGGAAGCTGCTAGCCGGGAATTCTCTGCCTGGTTCTACCCGCTGCCCGGAACGCTACGCAGGGCAAAAGCGATTCTCGTCCTCCGTGCTTGCTTTTTCTCAGAAAGAGCCGTGGTGTGCGTTTTCGCCGGAAAACGCGTTTTCGGCCGAAAACGTGTACGTTTGCACTTCCCGGCCACAGGGAAGCTGCTAGCCGGCAATTCGCTGCCTATTTCTACCCGCTGCTCAGAACGCTACGCAGGGCAAAAGCGATTCTCGTCCTCCGTGCTTGCTTTTTCTCAGAAAGAGCCGTGGTGTGCGTTTTCGCCGCAAAACGTGTTTTCGGCCGAAAACGTGTACGTTTGCACTTCCCGGCCACAGGGAAGCTGCTAGCAGGGAATTCGCTGCCTGGTTCTACCCGCTGCCCGGAACGCTACGCAGGGCAAAAGCGATTCTCGTCCTCCATGCTTGCTTTTTCTCAGAAAGAGCCGTGGTGTGCGTTTTCGCGGGAAAACGCGTTTTCGGCCGAAAACGTGTACGTTTGCACTTCCCGGCCACAGGGAAGCTGCTAGCCGGGAATTCTCTGCCTGGTTCTACCCGCTGCCCGGAACGCTACGCAGGGCAAAAGCGATTCTCGTCCTCCGTGCTTGCTTTTTCTCAGAAAGAGCCGTGGTGTGCGTTTTCGCCGGAAAACGCGTTTTCGGCCGAAAACGTTTACGTTTGCACTTCCCCGCCACAGGGAAGCTGCTAGCCGGGAATTCTCTGCCTGGTTCTACCCGCTGCCCGGAACACTACGCAGGGCAAAAGCGATTCTCGTCCTCCGTGCTTGCTTTTTCTCAGAAAGAGCCATGGTGTGCTTTTTCGACGGAAAACGCGTTTTCGGCCGAAAACGTGTACGTTTGCACTTCCCCGCCACAGGGAAGCTGCTAGCCGGGAATTCTCTGCCTCGTTCTACCCGCTGCCCGGAACGCTACGCAGGGCAAAAGCGATTCTCGTCCTCCGTGCTTGCTTTATCTCAGAAAGAGCCGTGGTGTGCGTTTTCGCCGGAAAACGCGTTTTCGGCCGAAAACGTGTACGTTTGCACTTCCCGGCCACAGGGAAGCTGCTAGCCGGGAATTCTCTGCCTGGTTCTACCCGCTGCCCGGAACGCTACGCAGGGCAAAAGCGATTGTCGTCCTCCGTGCTTGCTTTTTCTCAGAAAGAGCCGTGGCGTGCTTTTTCTCCGGAAAACGCGTTTTCGGCCGAAAACGTGTACGTTTGCACTTCCCGGCCACAGGGAAGCTGCTAGCCGGCAATTCGCTGCCTATTTCTACCCGCTGCTCAGAACGCTACGCAGGGCAAAAGCGATTCTCGTCCTCCGTGCTTGCTTTTTCTCAGAAAGAGCCGTAGTGTGCGTTTTCGCCGCAAAACGCGTTTTCGGCCGAAAACGTGTACGTTTGCACTTACCAGCCACAGGGAAGCTGCTAGCCGGGAATTCGCTGCCTGGTTCTACCCGCTGCCCGGAACGCTACGCAGGGCAAAAGCGATTCTCGTCCTCCATGCTTGCTTTTTCTCAGAAAGAGCCGTGGTGTGCGTTTTCGCCGGAAAACGCATTTTCGGCCGAAAACGTGTACGTTTGCACTTCCCCGCCACAGGGAAGCTGCTAGCCGGGAATTCTCTGCCTGGTTCTACCCGCTGCCCGGAACACTACGCAGGGCAAAAGCGATTCTCGTCCTCCGTGCTTGCTTTTTCTCAGAAAGAGCCGTGGTGTGCGTTTTCGCCGGAAAACGCGTTTTCGGCCGAAAACGTTTACGTTTGCACTTCGCGGCCACAGGGAAGCTGCTAGACGGGAATTCTCTGCCTGGTTCTACCCGCTGCCCGGAACGCTACGCAGGGCAAAAGCGATTCTCGTCCTCCGTGCTTGCTTTTTCTCAGAAAGAGCCGTGGTGTGCGTTTTCGCCGGAAAACGCATTTTCGGCCGAAAACGTAGTACGTTTGCACTTCCCGGCCACAGGGAAGCTGCTAGCCGGGAATTCTCTGCCTGGTTCTACCCGCTGCCCGGAACACTACGCAGGGCAAAAGCGATTCTCGTCCTCCGTGCTTGCTTTTTCTCAGAAAGAGCCGTGGTGTGCGTTTTCGCCAGAAAATGCGTTTTCGGCCGAAAACGTGTACGTTTGCACTTCCCCGCCACAGGGAAGCTGCTAGCCGGGAATTCTCTGCCTGGTTCTACCCGCTGCCCGGAACGCTACGCAGGGCAAAAGCGATTCTCGTCCTCCGTGCTTGCTTTTTCTCAGAAAGAGCCGTGGCGTGCTTTTTCTCCGGAAAACGCGTTTTCGGCCGAAAACGTGTACGTTTGCACTTCCCGGCCACAGGGAAGCTGCTAGCCGGCAATTCGCTGCCTATTTCTACCCGCTGCTCAGAACGCTACGCAGGGCAAAAGCGATTCTCGTCCTCCGTGCTTGCTTTTTCTCAGAAAGAGCCGTGGTGTGCGTTTTCGCCGCAAAACGCGTTTTCGGCCGAAAACGTGTACGTTTGCACTTACCGGCCACAGGGAAGCTGCTAGCAGGGAATTCGCTGCCTGGTTCTACCCGCTGCCCGGAACGCTACGCAGGGCAAAAGCGATTCTCGTCCTCCATGCTTGCTTTTTCTCAGAAAGAGCCGTGGTGTGCGTTTTCGCGGGAAAACGCATTTTCGGCCGAAAACGTGTACGTTTGCACTTCCCCGCCACAGGGAAGCTGCTAGCCGGGAATTCTCTGCCTGGTTCTACCCGCTGCCCGGAACACTACGCAGGGCAAAAGCGATTCTCGTCCTCCGTGCTTGCTTTTTCTCAGAAAGAGCCGTGGTGTGCGTTTTCGCCGGAAAACGCGTTTTCGGCCGAAAACGTGTACGTTTGCACTTCCCGGCCACAGGGAACTGCTAGCCGGGAATTCTCTGCCTGGTTCTACCCGCTGCCCGGAACGCTACGCAGGGCAAAAGCGATTCTCGTCCTCCGTGCTTGCTTTTTCTCAGAAAGAGCCGTGGTGTGCGTTTTCGCGGGAAAACGCGTTTTCGGCCGAAAACGTGTACGTTTGCACTTCCCCGCCACAGGGAAGCTGCTAGCCGGGAATTCTCTGCCTGGTTCTACCCGCTGCCCGGAACACTACGCAGGGCAAAAGCGATTCTCGTCCTCCGTGCTTGCTTTTTCTCAGAAAGAGCCGTGGTGTGCGTTTTCGCCGGAAAACGCGTTTTCGGCCGAAAACGTGTACGTTTGCACTTCCCGGCCACAGGGAAGCTGCTAGCCGGCAATTCGCTGCCTGGTTCTACCCGCTGCCCGGAACGCTACGCAGGGCAAAAGCGATTCTCGTCCTCCGTGCTTGCTTTTTCTCAGAAAGAGCCGTGGTGTGCGTTTTCGCCGGAAAACGCGTTTTCGGCCGAAAACGTGTACGTTTGCACTTCCCCGCCACAGGGAAGCTGCTAGACGGGAATTCTCTGCCTGGTTCTACCCGCTGCCCGGAACACTACGCAGGGCAAAAGCGATTATCGTCCTCCGTGCTTGCTTTTTCTCAGAAAGAGCCGTGGTGTGCGTTTTCGCCAGAAAACGCGTTTTCGGCCGAAAACGTGTACGTTTGCACTTCCCCGCCACAGGGAAGCTGCTAGCCGGGAATTCTCTGCCTGGTTCTACCCGCTGCTCAGAACGGTACGCAGGGCAAAAGCGATACTCGTCCTCCGTGCTTGCTTTATCTCAGAAAGAGCCGTGGTGTGCGTTTTCGCCGCAAAACGCGTTTTCGGCCGAAAACGTGTACGTTTGCACTTCCCCGCCACAGGGAAGCTGATAGCAGGGAATTCGCTGCCTGGTTCTACCCGCTGCCCGGAACGCTACGCAGGGCAAAAGCGATTCTCGTCCTCCGTGCTTGCTTTTTCTCAGAAAGAGCCGTGGTGTGCTTTTTCGCCGGAAAACGCGTTTTCGGCCGAAAACGTGTACGTTTGCACTTCCCCGCCACAGGGAAGCTGCTAGACGGGAATTCTCTGCCTCGTTCTACCCGCTGCCCGGAACGCTACGCAGGGCAAAAGCGATTCTCGTCCTCCGTGCTTGCTTTTTCTCAGAAAGAGCCGTGGTGTGCGTTTTCGCGGGAAAACGCGTTTTCGGCCGAAAACGTGTACGTTTGCACTTCCCGGCCACAGGGAAGCTGCTAGCCGGGAATTCTCTGCCTGGTTCTACCCGCTGCCCGGAACGCTACGCAGGGCAAAAGCGATTCTCGTCCTCCGTGCTTGCTTTTTCTCAGAAAGAGCCGTGGTGTGCGTTTTCGCCGGAAAACGCGTTTTCGGCCGAAAACGTGTACGTTTGCACTTCCCGGCCACAGGGAAGCTGCTAGCCGGGAATTCTCTGCCTGGTTCTACCCGCTGCCCGGAACACTACGCAGGGCAAAAGCGATTCTCGTCCTCCGTGCTTGCTTTTTCTCAGAAAGAGCCGTGGTGTGCGTTTTTGCGGGAAAACGCTTTTTCGGCCGAAAACGTGTACGTTTGCACTTCCCGGCCACAGGGAAGCTGCTAGCCGGGAATTCTCTGCCTGGTTCTACCCGCTGCCCGGAACACTACGCAGGGCAAAAGCGATTCTCGTCCTCCGTGCTTGCTTTTTCTCAGAAAGAGCCGTGGTGTGCGTTTTCGCCGGAAAACGCGTTTTCGGCCGAAAACGTGTACGTTTGCACTTCCCCGCCACAGGGAAGCTGCTAGACGGGAATTCTCTACCTGGTTCTACCCGCTGCCCGGAACGCTACGCAGGGCAAAAGCGATTCTCGTCCTCCGTGCTTGCTTTTTCTCAGAAAGAGCCATGGTGTGCTTTTTCTCCGGAAAACGCGTTTTCGGCCGGAAACGTGTACGTTTGCACTTCCCGGCCACAGGGAAGCTTCTAGCCGGCAATTCGCTGCCTATTTCTACCCGCTGCTCAGAACGCTACGCAGGGCAAAAGCGATTCTCGTCCTCCGTGCTTGCTTTTTCTCAGAAAGAGCCGTGGTGTGCGTTTTCGCCAGAAAACGCGGTTTCGGCCGAAAACGTGTACGTTTGCACTTCCCGGCCACAGGGAAGCTGCTAGCCGGGAATTCTCTGCCTGGTTCTACCCGCTGCCCGGAACGCTACGCAGGGCAAAAGCGATTCTCGTCCTCCGTGCTTGCTTTTTCTCAGAAAGAGCCGTGGTGTGCGTTTTCGCCAGAAAACGCGTTTTCGGCCGAAAACGTGTACGTTTGCACTTCCCGGCCACAGGGAAGCTGCTAGCCGGGAATTCTCTGCCTGGTTCTACCCGCTGCCCGGAACGCTACGCAGGGCAAAAGCGATTCTCGTCCTCCGTGCTTGCTTTTTCTCAGAAAGAGCCGTGGTGTGCGTTTTCGCCGGAAAACGCGTTTTCGGCCGAAAACGTGTACGTTTGCACTTCCCGGCCACAGGGAAGCTGCTAGCCGGCAATTCTCTGCCTGGTTCTACCCGCTGCCCGGAACGCTACGCAGGGCAAAAGCGATTCTCGTCCTCCGTGCTTGCTTTTTCTCAGAAAGAGCCGTGGTGTGCGTTTTCGCCGGAAAACGCGTTTTCGGCCGAAAACCTGTACGTTTGCACTTCCCGGCCACAGGGAAGCTGCTAGCCGGGAATTCTCTGCCTGGTTCTACCCGCTGCCCGGAACGCTACGCAGGGCAAAAGCGATTCTCGTCCTCCGTGCTTGCTTTTTCTCAGAAAGAGCCGTGGTGTGCGTTTTCGCCGGAAAACGCGTTTTCGGCCGAAAACGTGTACGTTTGCACTTCCCGGCCACAGGGAAGCTGCTAGCCGGGAATTCTCTGCCTGGTTCTACCCGCTGCCCGGAACACTACGCAGGGCAAAAGCGATTCTCGTCCTCCGTGCTTGCTTTTTCTCAGAAAGAGCCGTGGTGTGCGTTTTCGCCAGAAAACGCGTTTTCGGCCGAAAACGTGTACGTTTGCACTACCCCGCCACAGGGAAGCTGCTAGCCGGGAATTCTCTGCCTGGTTCTACCCGCTGCCCGGAACACTACGCAGGGCAAAAGCGATTCTCGTCCTCCGTGCTTGCTTTTTCTCAGAAAGAGCCGTGGTGTGCGTTTTCGCCGGAAAACGCGTTTTCGGCCGAAAACGTGTACGTTTGCACTTCCCCGCCACAGGGAAGCTGCTAGCCGGGAATTCTCTGCCTGGTTCTACCCGCTGCCCGGAACGCTACGCAGGGCAAAAGCGATTCTCGTCCTCCGTGCTTGCTTTTTCTCAGAAAGAGCCGTGGTGTGCGTTTTCGCAGGTAAACGGGTTTTCGGCCGAAAACGTGTACGTTTGCACTTCCCGGCCACAGGGAAGCTGCTAGCCGGCAATTCGCTGCCTATTTCTACCCGCTGCTCAGAACGCTACGCAGGGCAAAAGCGATTCTCGTCCTCCGTGCTTGCTTTTTCTCAGAAAGAGCCGTGGTGTGCGTTTTCGCCAGAAAACGCGTTTTCGGCCGAAAACGTGTACGTTTGCACTTCCCCGCCACAGGGAAGCTGCTAGCCGGGAATTCTCTGCCTGGTTCTACCCGCTGCCCGGAACGCTACGCTGGGCAAAAGCGATTCTCGTCCTCCGTGCTTGCTTTTTCTCAGAAAGAGCCGTGGTGTGCGTTTTCGCCAGAAAACGCGTTTTCGGCCGAAAACGTGTACGTTTGCACTTCCCGGCCACAGGGAAGCTGCTAGCCGGGAATTCTCTGCCTGGTTCTACCCGCTGCCCGGAACGCTACGCAGGGCAAAAGCGATTCTCGTCCTCCGTGCTTGCTTTTTCTCAGAAAGAGCCGTGGTGTGCGTTTTCGCCGGAAAACGCGTTTTCGGCCGAAAACCTGTACGTTTGCACTTCCCGGCCACAGGGAAGCTGCTAGCCGGGAATTCTCTGCCTGGTTCTACCCGCTGCCCGGAACGCTAAGCAGGGCAAAAGCGATTCTCGTCCTCCGTGCTTGCTTTTTCTCAGAAAGAGCCGTGGTGTGCGTTTTCGCGGGAAAAAGCGTTTTCGGCCGAAAACGTGTACGTTTGCACTTCCCGGCCACAGGGAAGCTGCTAGCCGGGAATTCTCTGCCTGGTTCTACCCGCTGCCCGGAACGCTACGCAGGGCAAAAGCGATTCTCGTCCTCCGTGCTTGCTTTTTCTCAGAAAGAGCCATGGTGTGCTTTTTCGGCGGAAAACGCTTTTTCGGCCGAAAACCTGTACGTTTGCACTTCCCGGCCACAGGGAAGCTGCTAGCCGGCAATTCTCTGCCTGGTTCTACCCGCTGCCCGGAACGCTACGCAGGGCAAAAGCGATTCTCGTCCTCCGTGCTTGCTTTTTCTCAGAAAGAGCCGTGGTGTGCGTTTTCGCCGGAAAACGCGTTTTCGGCCGAAAACCTGTACGTTTGCACTTCCCGGCCACAGGGAAGCTGCTAGCCGGGAATTCTCTGCCTGGTTCTACCCGCTGCCCGGAACGCTACGCAGGGCAAAAGCGATTCTCGTCCTCCGTGCTTGCTTTTTCTCAGAAAGAGCCGTGGTGTGCGTTTTCGCCGGAAAACGCGTTTTCGGCCGAAAACGTGTACGTTTGCACTTCCCGGCCACAGGGAAGCTGCTAGCCGGGAATTCTCTGCCTGGTTCTACCCGCTGCCCGGAACACTACGCAGGGCAAAAGCGATTCTCGTCCTCCGTGCTTGCTTTTTCTCAGAAAGAGCCGTGGTGTGCGTTTTCGCCAGAAAACGCGTTTTCGGCCGAAAACGTGTACGTTTGCACTTCCCCGCCACAGGGAAGCTGCTAGCCGGGAATTCTCTGCCTGGTTCTACCCGCTGCCCGGAACACTACGCAGGGCAAAAGCGATTCTCGTTCTCCGTGCTTGCTTTTTCTCAGAAAGAGCCGTGGTGTGCGTTTTCGCCGGAAAACGCGTTTTCGGCCGAAAACGTGTACGTTTGCACTTCCCCGCCACAGGGAAGCTGCTAGCCGGGAATTCTCTGCCTGGTTCTACCCGCTGCCCGGAACGCTACGCAGGGCAAAAGCGATTCTCGTCCTCCGTGCTTGCTTTTTCTCAGAAAGAGCCGTGGTGTGCGTTTTCGCAGGTAAACGGGTTTTCGGCCGAAAACGTGTACGTTTGCACTTCCCGGCCACAGGGAAGCTGCTAGCCGGCAATTCGCTGCCTATTTCTACCCGCTGCTCAGAACGCTACGCAGGGCAAAAGCGATTCTCGTCCTCCGTGCTTGCTTTTTCTCAGAAAGAGCCGTGGTGTGCGTTTTCGCCAGAAAACGCGTTTTCGGCCGAAAACGTGTACGTTTGCACTTCCCCGCCACAGGGAAGCTGCTAGCCGGGAATTCTCTGCCTGGTTCTACCCGCTGCCCGGAACGCTACGCTGGGCAAAAGCGATTCTCGTCCTCCGTGCTTGCTTTTTCTCAGAAAGAGCCGTGGTGTGCGTTTTCGCCAGAAAACGCGTTTTCGGCCGAAAACGTGTACGTTTGCACTTCCCGGCCACAGGGAAGCTGCTAGCCGGGAATTCTCTGCCTGGTTCTACCCGCTGCCCGGAACGCTACGCAGGGCAAAAGCGATTCTCGTCCTCCGTGCTTGCTTTTTCTCAGAAAGAGCCGTGGTGTGCGTTTTCGCCGGAAAACGCGTTTTCGTCCGAAAACGTGTACGTTTGCACTTCCCGGCCACAGGGAAGCTGCTAGCCGGGAATTCTCTGCCTGGTTCTACCCGCTGCCCGGAACGCTAAGCAGGGCAAAAGCGATTCTCGTCCTCCGTGCTTGCTTTTTCTCAGAAAGAGCCGTGGTGTGCGTTTTCGCGGGAAAAAGCGTTTTCGGCCGAAAACGTGTACGTTTGCACTTCCCGGCCACAGGGAAGCTGCTAGCCGGGAATTCTCTGCCTGGTTCTACCCGCTGCCCGGAACGCTACGCAGGGCAAAAGCGATTCTCGTCCTCCGTGCTTGCTTTTTCTCAGAAAGAGCCGTGGTGTGCGTTTTCGCCGGAAAACGCGTTTTCGGCCGAAAACGTGTACGTTTGCACTTCCCCGCCACAGGGAAGCTGCTAGCCGGGAATTCTCTGCCTGGTTCTACCCGCTGCCCGGAACGCTACGCAGGGCAAAAGCGATTCTCGTCCTCCGTGCTTGCTTTTTCTCAGAAAGAGCCGTGGTGTGCGTTTTCGCAGGTAAACGGGTTTTCGGCCGAAAACGTGTACGTTTGCACTTCCCGGCCACAGGGAAGCTGCTAGCCGGCAATTCGCTGCCTATTTCTACCCGCTGCTCAGAACGCTACGCAGGGCAAAAGCGATTCTCGTCCTCCGTGCTTGCTTTTTCTCAGAAAGAGCCGTGGTGTGCGTTTTCGCCAGAAAACGCGTTTTCGGCCGAAAACGTGTACGTTTGAACTTCCCCGCCACAGGGAAGCTGCTAGCCGGGAATTCTCTGCCTGGTTCTACCCGCTGCCCGGAACGCTACGCTGGGCAAAAGCGATTCTCGTCCTCCGTGCTTGCTTTTTCTCAGAAAGAGCCGTGGTGTGCGTTTTCGCCAGAAAACGCGTTTTCGGCCGAAAACGTGTACGTTTGCACTTCCCGGCCACAGGGAAGCTGCTAGCCGGGAATTCTCTGCCTGGTTCTACCCGCTGCCCGGAACGCTACGCAGGGCAAAAGCGATTCTCGTCCTCCGTGCTTGCTTTTTCTCAGAAAGAGCCGTGGTGTGCGTTTTCGCCGGAAAACGCGTTTTCGTCCGAAAACGTGTACGTTTGCACTTCCCGGCCACAGGGAAGCTGCTAGCCGGGAATTCTCTGCCTGGTTCTACCCGCTGCCCGGAACGCTAAGCAGGGCAAAAGCGATTCTCGTCCTCCGTGCTTGCTTTTTCTCAGAAAGAGCCGTGGTGTGCGTTTTCGCGGGAAAAAGCGTTTTCGGCCGAAAACGTGTACGTTTGCACTTCCCGGCCACAGGGAAGCTGCTAGCCGGGAATTCTCTGCCTGGTTCTACCCGCTGCCCGGAACGCTACGCAGGGCAAAAGCGATTCTCGTCCTCCGTGCTTGCTTTTTCTCAGAAAGAGCCGTGGTGTGCGTTTTCGCCGGAAAACGCTTTTTCGGCCGAAAACGTGTACGTTTGCACTTCCCGGCCACAGGGAAGCTGCTAGCCGGCAATTCGCTGCCTATTTCTACCCGCTGCTCAGAACGCTACGCAGGGCAAAAGCGATTCTCGTCCTCCGTGCTTGCTTTTTCTCAGAAAGAGCCGTGGTGTGCGTTTTCGCCGGAAAACGCGTTTTCGGCCGAAAACGTGTACGTTTGCACTTCCCCGCCACAGGGAAGCTGCTAGACGGGAATTCTCTACCTGGTTCTACCCGCTGCCCGGAACGCTACGCAGGGCAAAAGCGATTCTCGTCCTCCGTGCTTGCTTTTTCTCAGAAAGAGCCATGGTGTGCTTTTTCTCCGGAAAACGCGTTTTCGGCCGGAAACGTGTACGTTTGCACTTCCCGGCCACAGGGATGCTTCTAGCCGGCAATTCGCTGCCTATTTCTACCCGCTGCTCAGAACGCTACGCAGGGCAAAAGCGATTCTCGTCCTCCGTGCTTGCTTTTTCTCAGAAAGAGCCGTGGTGTGCGTTTTCGCCAGAAAACGCGTTTTCGGCCGAAAACGTGTACGTTTGCACTTCCCGGCCACAGGGAAGCTGCTAGCCGGGAATTCGCTGCCTATTTCTACCCGCTGCTCAGAACGCTACGCAGGGCAAAAGCGATTCTCGTCCTCCGTGCTTGCTTTTTCTCAGAAAGAGCCGTGGTGTGCGTTTTCGCCAGAAAACGCGTTTTCGGCCGAAAACGTGTACGTTTGCACTTCCCCGCCACAGGGAAGCTGCTAGCCGGGAATTCTCTGCCTGGTTCTACCCGCTGCCCGGAACGCTACGCTGGGCAAAAGCGATTCTCGTCCTCCGTGCTTGCTTTTTCTCAGAAAGAGCCGTGGTGTGTGTTTTCGCCAGAAAACGCGTTTTCGGCCGAAAACGTGTACGTTTGCACTTCCCGGCCACAGGGAAGCTGCTAGCCGGGAATTCTCTGCCTGGTTCTACCCGCTGCCCGGAACGCTACGCAGGGCAAAAGCGATTCTCGTCCTCCGTGCTTGCTTTTTCTCAGAAAGAGCCGTGGTGTGCGTTTTCGCCGGAAAACGCGTTTTCGGCCGAAAAACTGTACGTTTGCACTTCCCGGCCACAGGGAAGCTGCTAGACGGGAATTCTCTGCCTGGTTCTACCCGCTGCCCGGAACGCTAAGCAGGGCAAAAGCGATTCTCGTCCTCCGTGCTTGCTTTTTCTCAGAAAGAGCCGTGGTGTGCGTTTTCGCGGGAAAAAGCGTTTTCGGCCGAAAACGTGTACGTTTGCACTTCCCGGCCACAGGGAAGCTGCTAGCCGGGAATTCTCTGCCTGGTTCTACCCGCTGCCCGGAACGCTACGCAGGGCAAAAGCGATTCTCGTCCTCCGTGCTTGCTTTTTCTCAGAAAGAGCCATGGTGTGCTTTTTCGGCGGAAAACGCTTTTTCGTCCGAAAACGTGTACGTTTGCACTTCCCGGCCACAGGGAAGCTGCTAGCCGGCAATTCGCTGCCTATTTCTACCCGCTGCTCAGAACGCTACGCAGGGCAAAAGCGATTCTCGTCCTCCGTGCTTGCTTTTTTCTCAGAAAGAGCCGTGGTGTGCGTTTTCGCCGGAAAACGCGTTTTCGGCCGAAAACGTGTACGTTTGCACTTCCCGGCCACAGGGAAGCTGCTAGCCGGGAATTCTCTGCCTGGTTCTACCCGCTGCCCGGAACGCTACGCAGGGCAAAAGCGATTCTCGTCCTCCGTGCTTGCTTTTTCTCAGAAAGAGCCATGGTGTGCTTTTTCTCCGGAAAACGAGTTTTCGGCCGGAAACGTGTACGTTTGCACTTCCCGGCCACAGGGAAGCTTCTAGCCGGCAATTCGCTGCCTATTTCTACCCGCTGCTCAGAACGCTACGCAGGGCAAAAGCGATTCTCGTCCTCCGTGCTTGCTTTTTCTCAGAAAGAGCCGTGGTGTGCGTTTTCGCCGGAAAACGCGTTTTCGGCCGAAAACCTGTACGTTTGCACTTCCCGGCCACAGGGAAGCTGCTAGCCGGGAATTCTCTGCCTGGTTCTACCCGCTGCCCGGAACGCTACGCAGGGCAAAAGCGATTCTCGTCCTCCGTGCTTGCTTTTTCTCAGAAAGAGCCGTGGTGTGCGTTTTCGCCGGAAAACGCGTTTTCGGCCGAAAACGTGTACGTTTGCACTTCCCGGCCACAGGGAAGCTGCTAGCCGGGAATTCTCTGCCTGGTTCTACCCGCTGCCCGGAACGCTACGCAGGGCAAAAGCGATTCTCGTCCTCCGTGCTTGCTTTTTCTCAGAAAGAGCCGTGGTGTGCGTTTTCGCGGGAAAACGCGTTTTCGGCCGAAAACGTGTACGTTTGCACTTCCCGGCCACAGGGAAGCTGCTAGCCGGGAATTCTCTGCCTGGTTATACCCGCTGCCCGGAACGCTACGCAGGGCAAAAGCGATTCTCGTCCTCCGTGCTTGCTTTTTCTCAGAAAGAGCCATGGTGTGCTTTTTCGCCGGAAAACGCGTTTTCGGCCGAAAACGTGTACGTTTGCACTTCCCGGCCACAGGGAAGCTGCTAGCCGGGAATTCTCTGCCTGGTTCTACCCGCTGCCCGGAACACTACGCAGGGCAAAAGCGATTCTCGTCCTCCGTGCTTGCTTTTTCTCAGAAAGAGCCGTGGTGTGCGTTTTCGCCGGAAAACGCATTTTCGGCCGAAAACGTGTACGTTTGCACTTCCCGGCCACAGGGAAGCTGCTAGCCGGGAATTCTCTGCCTCGTTCTACCCGCTGCCCGGAACGCTACGCAGGGCAAAAGCGATTCTCGTCCTCCGTGCTTGCTTTTTCTCAGAAAGAGCCGTGGTGTGCGTTTTCGCCGGAAAACGCGTTTTCGGCCGAAAACGTGTACGTTTGCACTTCCCGGCCACAGGGAAGCTGCTAGCCGGGAATTCTCTGCCTGGTTCTACTCGCTGCCCGGAACGCTACGCAGGGCAAAAGCGATTCTCGTCCTCCGTGCTTGCTTTTTCTCAGAAAGAGCCGTGGTGTGCGTTTTCGCCGGAAAACGCGTTTTCGGCCGAAAATGTGTACGTTTGCACTTCCCGGCCACAGGGAAGATGCTAGCCGGGAATTCTCTGCCTGGTTCTACCCGCTGCCCGGAACGCTACGCAGGGCAAAAGCGATTCTCGTCCTCCGTGCTTGCTTTTTCTCAGAAAGAGCCGTGGTGTGCGTTTTCGCCGGAAAACGCGTTTTCGGCCGAAAACGTGTACGTTTGCACTTCCCGGCCACAGGGAAGCTGCTAGCCGGGAATTCTCTGCCTGGTTCTACCCGCTGCCCGGAACACTACGCAGGGCAAAAGCGATTCTCGTCCTCCGTGCTTGCTTTTTCTCAGAAAGAGCCGTGGTGTGCGTTTTCGCCAGAAAACGCGTTTTCGGCCGAAAACGTGTACGTTTGCACTTCCCCGCCACAGGGAAGCTGCTAGCCGGGAATTCTCTGCCTGGTTCTACCCGCTGCCCGGAACGCTACGCAGGGCAAAAGCGATTCTCGTCCTCCGTGCTTGCTTTTTCTCAGAAAGAGCCATGGTGTGCGTTTTCGCCGGAAAACGCGTTTTCGGCCGAAAACGTGTACGTTTGCACTTCCCGGCCACAGGGAAGCTGCTAGCCGGGAATTCTCTGCCTGGTTCTACCCGCTGCCCGGAACGCTACGCAGGGCAAAAGCGATTCTCGTCCTCCGTGCTTGCTTTTTCTCAGAAAGAGCCGTGGTGTGCGTTTTCGCCGGAAAACGCGTTTTCGGCCGAAAACGTGTACGTTTGCACTTCCCGGCCACAGGGAAGCTGCTAGCCGGCAATTCGCTGCCTATTTCTACCCGCTGCTCAGAACGCTACGCAGGGCAAAAGCGATTCTCGTCCTCCGTGCTTGCTTTTTCTCAGAAAGAGCCGTGGTGTGC
This sequence comes from Athene noctua, assembly GCF_965140245.1. NCBI lineage: Eukaryota > Metazoa > Chordata > Aves > Strigiformes > Strigidae > Athene > Athene noctua. The sequence continues at coordinate 147,127 of NW_027437719.1, forward strand.
GTTTTCGCCGCAAAACGTGTTTTCGGCCGAAAACGTGTACGTTTGCACTTCCCGGCCACAGGGAAGCTGCTAGCAGGGAATTCGCTGCCTGGTTCTACCCGCTGCCCGGAACGCTACGCAGGGCAAAAGCGATTCTCGTCCTCCATGCTTGCTTTTTCTCAGAAAGAGCCGTGGTGTGCGTTTTCGCGGGAAAACGCGTTTTCGGCCGAAAACGTGTACGTTTGCACTTCCCGGCCACAGGGAAGCTGCTAGCCGGGAATTCTCTGCCTGGTTCTACCCGCTGCCCGGAACGCTACGCAGGGCAAAAGCGATTCTCGTCCTCCGTGCTTGCTTTTTCTCAGAAAGAGCCGTGGTGTGCGTTTTCGCCGGAAAACGCGTTTTCGGCCGAAAACGTTTACGTTTGCACTTCCCCGCCACAGGGAAGCTGCTAGCCGGGAATTCTCTGCCTGGTTCTACCCGCTGCCCGGAACACTACGCAGGGCAAAAGCGATTCTCGTCCTCCGTGCTTGCTTTTTCTCAGAAAGAGCCATGGTGTGCTTTTTCGACGGAAAACGCGTTTTCGGCCGAAAACGTGTACGTTTGCACTTCCCCGCCACAGGGAAGCTGCTAGCCGGGAATTCTCTGCCTCGTTCTACCCGCTGCCCGGAACGCTACGCAGGGCAAAAGCGATTCTCGTCCTCCGTGCTTGCTTTATCTCAGAAAGAGCCGTGGTGTGCGTTTTCGCCGGAAAACGCGTTTTCGGCCGAAAACGTGTACGTTTGCACTTCCCGGCCACAGGGAAGCTGCTAGCCGGGAATTCTCTGCCTGGTTCTACCCGCTGCCCGGAACGCTACGCAGGGCAAAAGCGATTGTCGTCCTCCGTGCTTGCTTTTTCTCAGAAAGAGCCGTGGCGTGCTTTTTCTCCAGAAAACGCGTTTTCGGCCGAAAACGTGTACGTTTGCACTTCCCGGCCACAGGGAAGCTGCTAGCCGGCAATTCGCTGCCTATTTCTACCCGCTGCTCAGAACGCTACGCAGGGCAAAAGCGATTCTCGTCCTCCGTGCTTGCTTTTTCTCAGAAAGAGCCGTGGTGTGCGTTTTCGCCGCAAAACGCGTTTTCGGCCGAAAACGTGTACGTTTGCACTTACCAGCCACAGGGAAGCTGCTAGCCGGGAATTCGCTGCCTGGTTCTACCCGCTGCCCGGAACGCTACGCAGGGCAAAAGCGATTCTCGTCCTCCATGCTTGCTTTTTCTCAGAAAGAGCCGTGGTGTGCGTTTTCGCCGGAAAACGCATTTTCGGCCGAAAACGTGTACGTTTGCACTTCCCCGCCACAGGGAAGCTGCTAGCCGGGAATTCTCTGCCTGGTTCTACCCGCTGCCCGGAACACTACGCAGGGCAAAAGCGATTCTCGTCCTCCGTGCTTGCTTTTTCTCAGAAAGAGCCGTGGTGTGCGTTTTCGCCGGAAAACGCGTTTTCGGCCGAAAACGTTTACGTTTGCACTTCCCGGCCACAGGGAAGCTGCTAGACGGGAATTCTCTGCCTGGTTCTACCCGCTGCCCGGAACGCTACGCAGGGCAAAAGCGATTCTCGTCCTCCGTGCTTGCTTTTTCTCAGAAAGAGCCGTGGTGTGCGTTTTCGCCGGAAAACGCATTTTCGGCCGAAAACGTAGTACGTTTGCACTTCCCGGCCACAGGGAAGCTGCTAGCCGGGAATTCTCTGCCTGGTTCTACCCGCTGCCCGGAACACTACGCAGGGCAAAAGCGATTCTCGTCCTCCGTGCTTGCTTTTTCTCAGAAAGAGCCGTGGTGTGCGTTTTCGCCAGAAAATGCGTTTTCGGCCGAAAACGTGTACGTTTGCACTTCCCGGCCACAGGGAAGCTGCTAGCCGGGAATTCTCTGCCTGGTTCTACCCGCTGCCCGGAACGCTACGCAGGGCAAAAGCGATTGTCGTCCTCCGTGCTTGCTTTTTCTCAGAAAGAGCCGTGGCGTGCTTTTTCTCCGGAAAACGGGTTTTCGGCCGAAAACGTGTACGTTTGCACTTCCCGGCCACAGGGAAGCTGCTAGCCGGCAATTCGCTGCCTATTTCTACCCGCTGCTCAGAACGCTACGCAGGGCAAAAGCGATTCTCGTCCTCCGTGCTTGCTTTTTCTCAGAAAGAGCCGTGGTGTGCGTTTTCGCCGCAAAACGCGTTTTCGGCCGAAAACGTGTACGTTTGCACTTACCAGCCACAGGGAAGCTGCTAGCCGGGAATTCGCTGCCTGGTTCTACCCGCTGCCCGGAACGCTACGCAGGGCAAAAGCGATTCTCGTCCTCCATGCTTGCTTTTTCTCAGAAAGAGCCGTGGTGTGCGTTTTCGCCGGAAAACGCATTTTCGGCCGAAAACGTGTACGTTTGCACTTCCCCGCCACAGGGAAGCTGCTAGCCGGGATTTCTCTGCCTGGTTCTACCCGCTGCCCGGAACACTACGCAGGGCAAAAGCGATTCTCGTCCTCCGTGCTTGCTTTTTCTCAGAAAGAGCCGTGGTGTGCGTTTTCGCCGGAAAACGCGTTTTCGGCCGAAAACGTTTACGTTTGCACTTCCCGGCCACAGGGAAGCTGCTAGACGGGAATTCTCTGCCTGCTTCTACCCGCTGCCCGGAACGCTACGCAGGGCAAAAGCGATTCTCGTCCTCCGTGCTTGCTTTTTCTCAGAAAGAGCCGTGGTGTGCGTTTTCGCCGGAAAACGCATTTTCGGCCGAAAACGTAGTACGTTTGCACTTCCCGGCCACAGGGAAGCTGCTAGCCGGGAATTCTCTGCCTGGTTCTACCCGCTGCCCGGAACACTACGCAGGGCAAAAGCGATTCTCGTCCTCCGTGCTTGCTTTTTCTCAGAAAGAGCCGTGGTGTGCGTTTTCGCCAGAAAATGCGTTTTCGGCCGAAAACGTGTACGTTTGCACTTCCCCGCCACAGGGAAGCTGCTAGCCGGGAATTCTCTGCCTGGTTCTACCCGCTGCCCGGAACGCTACGCAGGGCAAAAGCGATTCTCGTCCTCCGTGCTTGCTTTTTCTCAGAAAGAGCCGTGGTGTGCGTTTTCGCAGGTAAACGGGTTTTCGGCCGAAAACGTGTACGTTTGCACTTCCCGGCCACAGGGAAGCTGCTAGCCGGCAATTCGCTGCCTATTTCTACCCGCTGCTCAGAACGCTACGCAGGGCAAAAGCGATTCTCGTCCTCCGTGCTTGCTTTTTCTCAGAAAGAGCCGTGGTGTGCGTTTTCGCCGCAAAACGCGTTTTCGGCCGAAAACGTGTACGTTTGCACTTACCGGCCACAGGGAAGCTGCTAGCAGGGAATTCGCTGCCTGGTTCTACCCGCTGCCCGGAACGCTACGCAGGGCAAAAGCGATTCTCGTCCTCCATGCTTGCTTTTTCTCAGAAAGAGCCGTGGTGTGCGTTTTCGCGGGAAAACGCATTTTCGGCCGAAAACGTGTACGTTTGCACTTCCCCGCCACAGGGAAGCTGCTAGCCGGGAATTCTCTGCCTGGTTCTACCCGCTGCCCGGAACACTACGCAGGGCAAAAGCGATTCTCGTCCTCCGTGCTTGCTTTTTCTCAGAAAGAGCCGTGGTGTGCGTTTTCGCCGGAAAACGCGTTTTCGGCCGAAAACGTGTACGTTTGCACTTCCCGGCCACAGGGAACTGCTAGACGGGAATTCTCTGCCTGGTTCTACCCGCTGCCCGGAACGCTACGCAGGGCAAAAGCGATTCTCGTCCTCCGTGCTTGCTTTTTCTCAGAAAGAGCCGTGGTGTGCGTTTTCGCGGGAAAACGCGTTTTCGGCCGAAAACGTGTACGTTTGCACTTCCCCGCCACAGGGAAGCTGCTAGCCGGGAATTCTCTGCCTGGTTCTACCCGCTGCCCGGAACACTACGCAGGGCAAAAGCGATTCTCGTCCTCCGTGCTTGCTTTTTCTCAGAAAGAGCCGTGGTGTGCGTTTTCGCCGGAAAACGCGTTTTCGGCCGAAAACGTGTACGTTTGCACTTCCCGGCCACAGGGAAGCTGCTAGCCGGGAATTCGCTGCCTGGTTCTACCCGCTGCCCGGAACGCTACGCAGGGCAAAAGCGATTCTCGTCCTCCGTGCTTGCTTTTTCTCAGAAAGAGCCGTGGTGTGCGTTTTCGCCGGAAAACGCGTTTTCGGCCGAAAACGTGTACGTTTGCACTTCCCCGCCAAAGGGAAGCTGCTAGACGGGAATTCTCTGCCTGGTTCTACCCGCTGCCCGGAACACTACGCAGGGCAAAAGCGATTATCGTCCTCCGTGCTTGCTTTTTCTCAGAAAGAGCCGTGGTGTGCGTTTTCGCCAGAAAACGCATTTTCGGCCGAAAACGTGTACGTTTGCACTTCCCCGCCACAGGGAAGCTGCTAGCCGGGAATTCTCTGCCTGGTTCTACCCGCTGCTCAGAACGGTACGCAGGGCAAAAGCGATACTCGTCCTCCGTGCTTGCTTTATCTCAGAAAGAGCCGTGGTGTGCGTTTTCGCCGCAAAACGCGTTTTCGGCCGAAAACGTGTACGTTTGCACTTCCCCGCCACAGGGAAGCTGATAGCAGGGAATTCGCTGCCTGGTTCTACCCGCTGCCCGGAACGCTACGCAGGGCAAAAGCGATTCTCGTCCTCCGTGCTTGCTTTTTCTCAGAAAGAGCCGTGGTGTGCTTTTTCGCCGGAAAACGCGTTTTCGGCCGAAAACGTGTACGTTTGCACTTCCCCGCCACAGGGAAGCTGCTAGACGGGAATTCTCTGCCTCGTTCTACCCGCTGCCCGGAACGCTACGCAGGGCAAAAGCGATTCTCGTCCTCCGTGCTTGCTTTTTCTCAGAAAGAGCCGTGGTGTGCGTTTTCGCGGGAAAACGCGTTTTCGGCCGAAAACGTGTACGTTTGCACTTCCCGGCCACAGGGAAGCTGCTAGCCGGGAATTCTCTGCCTGGTTCTACCCGCTGCCCGGAACGCTACGCAGGGCAAAAGCGATTCTCGTCCTCCGTGCTTGCTTTTTCTCAGAAAGAGCCGTGGTGTGCGTTTTCGCCGGAAAACGCGTTTTCGGCCGAAAACGTGTACGTTTGCACTTCCCGGCCACAGGGAAGCTGCTAGCCGGGAATTCTCTGCCTGGTTCTACCCGCTGCCCGGAACACTACGCAGGGCAAAAGCGATTCTCGTCCTCCGTGCTTGCTTTTTCTCAGAAAGAGCCGTGGTGTGCGTTTTTGCGGGAAAACGCTTTTTCGGCCGAAAACGTGTACGTTTGCACTTCCCGGCCACAGGGAAGCTGCTAGCCGGGAATTCTCTGCCTGGTTCTACCCGCTGCCCGGAACACTACGCAGGGCAAAAGCGATTCTCGTCCTCCGTGCTTGCTTTTTCTCAGAAAGAGCCGTGGTGTGCTTTTTCGCCGGAAAACGCGTTTTCGGCCGAAAACGTGTACGTTTGCACTTCCCCGCCACAGGGAAGCTGCTAGACGGGAATTCTCTGCCTCGTTCTACCCGCTGCCCGGAACGCTACGCAGGGCAAAAGCGATTCTCGTCCTCCGTGCTTGCTTTTTCTCAGAAAGAGCCGTGGTGTGCGTTTTCGCGGGAAAACGCGTTTTCGGCCGAAAACGTGTACGTTTGCACTTCCCGGCCACAGGGAAGCTGCTAGCCGGGAATTCTCTGCCTGGTTCTACCCGCTGCCCGGAACGCTACGCAGGGCAAAAGCGATTCTCGTCCTCCGTGCTTGCTTTTTCTCAGAAAGAGCCGTGGTGTGCGTTTTCGCCGGAAAACGCGTTTTCGGCCGAAAACGTGTACGTTTGCACTTCCCGGCCACAGGGAAGCTGCTAGCCGGGAATTCTCTGCCTGGTTCTACCCGCTGCCCGGAACACTACGCAGGGCAAAAGCGATTCTCGTCCTCCGTGCTTGCTTTTTCTCAGAAAGAGCCGTGGTGTGCGTTTTTGCGGGAAAACGCTTTTTCGGCCGAAAACGTGTACGTTTGCACTTCCCGGCCACAGGGAAGCTGCTAGCCGGGAATTCTCTGCCTGGTTCTACCCGCTGCCCGGAACACTACGCAGGGCAAAAGCGATTCTCGTCCTCCGTGCTTGCTTTTTCTCAGAAAGAGCCGTGGTGTGCGTTTTCGCCAGAAAACGCGTTTTCGGCCGAAAACGTGTACGTTTGCACTTCCCCGCCACAGGGAAGCTGCTAGCCGGGAATTCTCTGCCTGGTTCTACCCGCTGCCCGGAACGCTACGCAGGGCAAAAGCGATTCTCGTCCTCCGTGCTTGCTTTCTCTCAGAAAGAGCCGTGGTGTGCGTTTTCGCCGGTAAACGCGTTTTCGGCCGAAAACGTGTACGTTTGCACTTCCCGGCCACAGGGAAGCTGCTAGACGGGAATTCTCTGCCTGGTTCTACCCGCTGCCCGGAACGCTACGCAGGGCAAAAGCGATTCTCGTCCTCCGTGCTTGCTTTTTCTCAGAAAGAGCCGTGGTGTGCGTTTTCGCCGGAAAACGTGTTTTCGGCGAAAACGTGTACGTTTGCACTTCCCGGCCACAGGGAAGCTGCTAGACGGGAATTCTCTGCCTGGTTCTACCCGCTGCCCGGAACGCTACGCAGGGCAAAAGCGATTCTCGTCCTCCGTGCTTGCTTTTTCTCAGAAAGAGCCGTGGTATGCGTTTTCGCCGGAAAACGCGTTTTCGGCCGAAAACGTGTACGTTTGCACTTCCCGGCCACAGGGAAGCTGCTAGCCGGGAATTCTCTGCCTCGTTCTACCCGCTGCCCGGAACGCTACGCAGGGCAAAAGCGATTCTCGTCCTCCGTGCTTTCTTTTTCTCAGAAAGAGCCGTGGTGTGCGTTTTTGCAGGAAAACGCGTTTTCGGCCGAAAACGTGTACGTTTGTACTTCCCGGCCACAGGGAAGCTGCTAGCAGGGAATTCTCTGCCTGGTTCTTCCCGCTGCCCGGAACGCTTCGCAGGGCAAAAGCGATTCTCGTCCTCCGTGCTTGCTTTTTCTCAGAAAGAGCCGTGGTGTGCGTTTTCGCCGGAAAACACGTTTTCGGCCGAAAACGTGTACGTTTGCACTTCCCGGCCACAGGGAAGCTGCTAGCCGGGAATTCTCTGCCTGGTTCTACCCGCTGCCCGGAACACTACGCAGGGCAAAAGCGATTCTCGTCCTCCGTGCTTGCTTTTTCTCAGAAAGAGCCGTGGTGTGCGTTTTCGCCAGAAAACGCGTTTTCGGCCGAAAACGTGTACGTTTGCACTTCCCGGCCACAGGGAAGCTGCTAGCCGGGAATTCTCTGCCTGGTTCTACCCGCTGCCCGGAACGCTACGCAGGGCAAAAGCGATTCTCGTCCTCCGTGCTTGCTTTTTCTCAGAAAGAGCCGTGGTGTGCGTTTTCGCCGGAAAACGCGTTTTCGGCCGAAAACGTGTACGTTTGCACTTCCCGGCCACAGGGAAGCTGCTAGCCGGCAATTCGCTGCCTATTTCTACCCGCTGCTCAGAACGCTACGCAGGGCAAAAGCGATTCTCGTCCTCCGTGCTTGCTTTTTCTCAGAAAGAGCCGTGGTGTGCGTTTTCGCCACAAAACGCGTTTTCGGCCGAAAACGTGTACGTTTGCACTTACCGGCCACAGGGAAGCTGCTAGCAGGGAATTCGCTGCCTGGTTCTACCCGCTGCCCGGAACGCTACGCAGGGCAAAAGCGATTCTCGTCCTCCATGCTTGCTTTTTCTCAGAAAGAGCCGTGGTGTGCGTTTTCGCGGGAAAACGCATTTTCGGCCGAAAACGTGTACGTTTGCACTTCCCCGCCACAGGGAAGCTGCTAGACGGGAATTCTCTGCCTGGTTCTACCCGCTGCCCGGAACGCTACGCAGGGCAAAAGCGATTCTCGTCCTCCGTGCTTGCTTTTTCTCAGAAAGAGCCGTGGTGTGCGTTTTCGCCGGAAAACGCGTTTTCGGCCGAAAACGTGTACGTTTACACTTCCCGGCCACAGGGAAGCTGCTAGCCGGGAATTCTCTGCCTGGTTCTACCCGCTGCCCGGAACGCTACGCAGGGCAAAAGCGATTTTCGTCCTCCGTGCTTGCTTTTTCTCAGAAAGAGCCGTGGCGTGCTTTTTCTCCGGAAAACGAGTTTTCGGCCGAAAACGTGTACGTTTGCACTTCCCGGCCACAGGGAAGCTGCTAGCCGGCAATTCGCTGCCTATTTCTACCCGCTGCTCAGAACGCTACGCAGGGCAAAAGCGATTCTCGTCCTCCGTGCTTGCTTTTTCTCAGAAAGAGCCGTGGTGTGCGTTTTCGCCGCAAAA